>NC_143047.1:33477500-33777500 GCF_057628025.1 Oncorhynchus mykiss
ATGGCAATGTGATATTTTTACTGCTACATTTGATCTGTTTTTATGTGACAGAAACCCCAAAGATCATGTTTAAAGGTGTACTTGCTGAAGCCATAGTGTAGAAATGCAGATACAACTTCAGGTGGTGGATTGTTTCATTTGCACAGAAAGATAACGTGTCTAATGATTTGCAGGGTTTCAAAGAGATTCAGCACGACTATTGAACACAAGTCATGCTAAGCCTTTTCTAAGAGATTTCCAATATGTTGAATGACAGAACTAGCATTGGAACCTATATGCTCAAGTTCTGCCAATGGCCATTTTTCTTTTGTAGTATGCATGCATATTCACTTTGAAAGTGAATGACAGTTATTGCAGTATTATCACGGCCCATATATATTCATGCAGCGTCTCAGAGTAGGAGAAATGACTTGGGATCAGTTTTGCCTTTTAGATCGCAATGGATGAGATTACATGGACAGGGAGGACCCACCACAAGCTCTGTCTAGTTTGTCCTCTCACCGGCTATGCATGTGTGTTTTATGGCACGGTCAAATGATGCTCGTAATCAATGCAACCTGTTGAACAGGTAAACACGTTAATGTTATGCAAATGCTTTTTTTTTGATACAATATAGATTACGATTCCCTTTCACGAGATGTTGTACTGTTTGTGTAATACTGAGCAAGAGCAATGTTACATGTGTTCAATGTCCACAGCCAATACATAAGGGAGGGAGGAGATAGCTCCTGTGCTTTTTGATTGACAAGTAAGAGGAAGGGATTGGATGTATCTGTGTCCATATATGGGCATTTCCCAAACAGGCACAGCTACAGACAATTTGATTTGTCATCTTGCATTAGTTTTCTCGCCATCCACCCGACTGTTTTGTAGTTGGTACAGTAACTGCAGTGTTGTAATTTAATGTGTGTTTTTTAGTCCCTGTCGGAGAGTAGTTGGAGCATGGTGTGTGAGTAATGGCTTCTGTTGCTTGGACACTGACGTCCTTTCTGGTCTCATTAGAACATGTTTAAAGAACTTAAACCATGACATAGTCGGTGGTCCAGTTGGGGATTTGGCTTTAACAGATAGAAAACGGTCAGTTATACAATGTGAAGGTGAGTGGTTCAGTGTAACCCATAGTCTCGGGTGGGACGGGATCTATTCTGATGGGTCGTATTCCTGAGCCACGGAACAGAACAAAACAGACTAAAACATTGAGGGCCTACCTGGACTCGTCAATAATTCATTTCTGTTTTCTGTTGTGTGCCCTAATGAACACGACTCTATGATCATCCTGAGTCTATCAGTAGTCACCCACCCTCGTCCTGAAGGGCAACTACGATGTGACTGGGCTTTTGTTCCAGCCAAGCACTAAACCTGTTTCAGCGAATTAACTCAAGAACTCACTGTTGAGTTTGGTAGTTGTTTTATACCAGCTCTTTATCAATTGATTCAATGTCTCGTTGATAAGTTGAATCACGGCCGTTCTACGTACATGGGTAGCCAGGAAGTGGCTGACCCCAGTCCTCCTTCCACTTCCTGTGCAAAGTACTTTACCTACTATACTGCCTTACTTCTCTGACCTTTAACCTCTGTCCTCTTTGAATTTTAACTTATGTTTCTGTACTACTGTGACTTTCTCCCCCGCTATATCACTATTTCCGTTTGTTCTTTTTTGTTATTCTAGTCTTTTATGATCCAATAATGAGCTAATGTTGTTGATGTCATCGTTGTTCACTTCTGTTGAAGGATTTCAAAATGTCTGCTTTGTTTTTGTTAGGTATCTTACTTTTTAGGGGGGGTTACCTTTAAAAAATATATATGTACAGTTCTATTATTTAAAGAATGTTTGTTGTCCACTGGTGTTAATAGTTTTTTGTAATATGTCATTTGAATTATTACTTTTTTTAATAACATTTTACTACTCCGCAAATCTTTTTTGGTTTGTGACATATGTTTTAGTGCTTATCTTTTGATTTAATATAAACAATAAAACCCTATGCTGTGTATCAAATGATGGTCGTGGTTTCATTTTGTTCCTGTCAGAAAGACTGCAGGCACAGATTTATGGTCACATTACAGTTATGTAGATCCAGCTATATGCCTCAAAGACTTGTCCCAAAGCCACTCCTGCATTGTCTTGGCTGTGTGCTTAGAGTCGTTGTCCTGTTGCAAGGTGAACGTTCGCCCCAGTCTGAGGTCCAGAGCGCTCTGGAACACGTTTTCATCAAGGATCTCTCCGTACTTTGCTCCGTTCATCTTTGCCTCGATCCCGATTAGTCTCCCAGTTCCTGACAATGGAAAAACATCCCCACAACATGATACTGCCTCCTCCATGCTTCACCGTAGGGATGATGCCAGGTTTTCTCCAGTTGTGACGCTTGGCATTCAGGCCAAAGAGTTGGTTTCATCAGACCAGAGAATCTTGTTTCTCGTGGTCTGAGTCCTTTAGATGCCTTTTTGCAAACTCCAAGCGGGCTGTCATGTGCCTTTTACTGAGGAGTGCTTTCCGTCTGGCCACTCTACCATAAAGGCCTGATTTGTTGGAGTGCTGCAGAGATGGTTGTCCTTCTGGAAGGTTCTCCCATCTCCAAAGAGGAACTCTGGAGCTCTGTCAGAGTGACCAACGGGTTCTTGTTCACCTCCTTGACCAAGGCCCTTCTCACCTGATTGCTCAGTTTGGCCGGGCGGTCAGCTCTAGGAAGTCTTGGTGGTTCCAAACTTCTTCCATTTAAGAATGATGGAGGCCACTGTGATCTTGGGGACCTTCAATGCTACATACATTTGTTTGGTACCCTTCCCCAGATCTGTGCCTCGACATAATCCTGTCTCTGAGCTCTACGAAAAATGTATTTGACCTCATGGCTTGGATTTTGCTCTGACATGCGTTGTCACCTGTGGGACCTTATATAGACAGGTGTGTGATTTTCCAAACAGGTGTGTCCCTTTCACAAACTCTGTCCTGCCCCCCCCTACACAGCTGATTCAACTCATCAAGCTTTGATTATTTTTAATCAGCTGTGCAGTGCTAGGGCAAAAAACAAAACGTGCCTGGGAGGCCACCGGACCGGATTTGGGAAACCTTGGTCTAGTAGATAATAGTGGACGGACTGGCGCGAAAAGAGAGCAACCTGTCTGTCCCACAGAGGTAGTAAGGCTCTGGATGGGTAGAACCTGTTTTCGCATGGCCAATGCCATTAAGGGCCTCCATCTCTTTAAAGTAGTAGACTGTCTGGGACTTTCTATGGGTTAAGGAAGGATCACATAATTCCCCCGATGACCGGGATGGAATTATGTGACCCCTTTCTTATTCCATAGGAAGTCTCGCCCAGTTGACTACTTCAAAATGGTGAAAGTCCTCAATGGCGCTGCCCCGGCTTTGTGGAACTAGAGCTGTGGGTAAGTCTATGGATCAGCCATTACCGTTCTAACTTTGGTCACTAGGTGGAGGCAGTGCTTTATAACTTTTCATATGATTGCTGCTGGTTAGCCGTTTCAAATATTCTCCCCGGGTCTGTTTATCACTTAAAGACATAAACAGATCAAATAAGTGAAGGTTTTGTGGACTTCTCTGGTTCATGCAGAAAAACTATACACACACTAAGGTGCTTTTCCATCAGTTATAGCCATCTGAAAGAGCTGTCTGTTACTGAATAAGTATGTGTTCTGAGAGAGACTGGAGATCCATCCATTTGCAGTAGTGCACACCCATCTAATTAAATGGAAAACTATTGTATCTATGTGCATACCTTGATTTCAGGTAAACCTGACACAGAGGAAAACATGTCTAGGTTGGCCTGTTATTACCTGTTGGATGCAGTGTGGATAATGGATGTGAAAAAACAGCTAGGCCAACCTTGTCATTATATGTGAAGATTAAAGCTGTGGGATGTGATACAGTACAGAGAGCTGTACATACAAACACACTTCTCATAAACCACAAAGGGAGAAAATCGTGCAACATGCTATCATTTTTGCTGTGTACTTTTTGTTCACTTTCAACACCTCATACTTACCTATACAGTAGTATCATACAGTACCCTCTTATTTAGTGCGACGGTATTTGATGATAATGTGCACTTTCATGCTTTCACTGACCTCGGAACTGCTATTGGTATTAATGTAAGGTGTTTTTGAATGTTCCCAGTCTTCTGAACTGGATCAGTCTAAGTGATTCTTCCCATATATTGTAAGTGTTGTGGTTTCTCTCCAAACCCCTCCAGTAGTGTTTCCCTTGTAAGGAAGAGGTGATCGCAATAATACACTGTCAGATGGTGGTGATCATTACTTCCTCCAACTTGGAGAGAAAGTGAATCGTGGGCTCAGGGCACGTATTCATAAAGCATCTGAGGAGGAGTGCTGACCTAGGATCAGATCCCTGCTCATGTCCATGTAATCTTATTCATTATGATCAAAGGGATAAGCTGATCGTAGATCAGCACTCCTATGTATGAATACGGGCCCAGTACTGGATTGAGAACCCTTCGCAACCTGATCTTCAGTTCCAACTTCCCAGTCATCTGTCTTGTCGGGATTGAAAGGGGTGCTTGAGTACCTGCACTCCTTTGGTTATCATGACCTATCCCTTCCTCCATCCTTCTCTGTTTTTGTTTCTTTCCCTCCCCTCCCTCCCACATATGTCTCACACACTTCTTCCATCAAACTCCTCCTCCTTATGCTCTCTCCTTCTCCCCCCATATCTCCCTCCCCCTTCTTCCCTAACTCTCCCTGCTTTCTTCCCTCTCTCTCCTTCTCCCCCCATATCTCCCTCCCCCTTCTTCCCTAACTCTCCTTCTCCCCCCATATCTGCCTCCCCCTTCTTCCCTAACTCTCCCTGCTTTCTTCCCTCTCTCTTTTCTCCCTCCTTGTCATTCCATTAAAGATGAAAGCTGTTATTTGCAGCAGTGTTTGACATCTCTGTCCTTGTTTAAGCCCATGCAGAATGAATGTCCACTCAGGCCTTTCCCTGTAATCCTTGAAGTCTCCATGGGTCGTTAAAATGTGGTAGGGCTCTGATCAGACCTTGTTTTAAATATCATTTGAAATCATTTCAAATACTTTTGCTGGCAGGCTATATCCAACGCTAAAAGTTCAAATTGTATTTTAATCCAGGTCTGGCTCTGATGGCGCTCTGATGGCTGCTATAGGACTCTCTGGGTAATTACCCATCCAACACACAGGCCAAACCATCCATGATGACATGGAGAAAGGGAAGGGAAGGAAGGGGACAAGGAGAGATCTGGAGTGTGATATTGGATAGATAATTATGACGAAGGGGATATTTACTGCACTGTAGGGGGCATGGACAGAGACTACACACACACCACAGTGCTGAGAGGATGGGCAGTGTAACGACCAGCCAGAGAAAGAGAACAGGAGAGTACAGCTTGTAGGAGTCAAGACCAAGATCAGGGCCCAGGCAGCCTCTGACGTGTGTGTACAGGCCAGCTGGTGGGAACTTGGAGTCGGAGGAGTAAATTACCTTTTTGTTATTTTTACAAGCTCATTTCAATAATTTTGAGTAAAGGGGGCTGACTGTGGTTAGACCACATCTTGATCTGCAGCAGCACAACACTGACCCTGAACTGTGGTGAGATTTCAGCCTCTGTTTGTATTTCTTGGCCAGATTTTAATTTAGAAGTTGGAACGGATTATGTGTCTCAATGGAATTTCCTGGTTTGAAATAGGTGAAATATATTCATGTTTTGTTGTTTTGATGCATTACAAGACCTAAAGATATAAAAGCCTCAACTCTCTCTCTACACATCTCTCTCTACAGCTCTCTCTCTCTACATCTCTCTCTACAGCTCTCTCTCTCTCTCTACATCTCTCTACGTCTCTCTCCACACCTCTCTCTCTCTCCACATCTCTCTCCACACCTCTCTCTCTCTCCACATCTCTCTCTCTCTCTCCACATCTCTCTCTCTCTCTCTCCACATCTCTCTCTCTCTCCACATCTCTCTCTCTCCACATCTCTCTCTCTCTCTCCACATCTCTCTCTCTCTCCACATCTCTCTCTCTCTCCACATCTCTCTCTCTCTCTCTCCACATCTCTCTCTCTCTCCACATCTCTCTCTCTCTCTCTCTCCACATCTCTCTCTCTCTCTCTCCACATCTCTCTCTCTCTCCACATCTCTCTCTCTCTCTCCACATCTCTCTCTCTCTCTCCACATCTCTCTCTCTCTCCACATCTCTCTCTCTCTCTCCACATCTCTCTCTCTCTCCACATCTCTCTCTCTCCACATCTCTCTCTCTCCACATCTCTCTCTCTCTCTCTCCACATCTCTCTCTCTCTCCACATCTCTCTCTCTCCCTCTCCACATCTCTCTCTCCACATCTCTCTCTCTCCACATCTCTCTCTCTCTCTCCACATCTCTCTCTCTCCACATCTCACTCTGTCTACATTTATCTCCCCTTCTTCTGCCCTACAATCTTCTTATCTATGTCCTCCACTCTTATCTCTGCCCTACGCTCTTCTCATCTCTGCCCTACGCTCTTCTCATCTCTGCCCTACGCTCTTCTCATCTCTGCCCTACGCTCTTCTCATCTCTGCCCTACGCTCTTCTCATCTCTGCCTTACACTCTTCTCATCTCTGCCCTACACTCTTTTCATCTCTGCCCTACACTCTTCTCATCTCTGCTCTACACTCTTCTCATCTCTGCCCTACACTCTTCTCATCTCTGCCTTACACTCTTCTCATCTCTGCCTTACACTCTTCTCATCTCTGCCCTACGTTCTTCTCATCTCTGCCTTACACTCTTCTCATCTCTGCCCTACGCTCTTATCTCTGCCCTACACTCTTCTCATCTCTGCCCTACACTCTTCTCATCTCTGCCTTACACTCTTCTCATCTCTGCCCTACACTCTTATCTCTGCCCTACGCTCTTCTCATCTCTGCCCTACGCTCTTCTCATCTCTGCCCTACACTCTTCTCATCTCTGCCTTACACTCTTCTCATCTCTGCCCTACACTCTTATCTCTGCCCTACGCTCTTCTCATCTCTGCCTTACACTCTTCTCATCTCTGCCTTACGCTCTTCTCATCTCTGCCTTACGCTCTTCTCATCTCTGCCCTACGCTCTTCTCATCTCTGCCCTACACTCTTCTCATCTCTGCCCTACACTCTTCTCATCTCTTCTCTCCCTCATTCACACACCTCCACATCTCCCCCCCAGGCGTTTCTATGCTTGTTAACTGACTGTGAACCTCTGGCCCATGGACAATGGGGGGCTTAGCTCTGTGCTAATTTGATTAGTGTCTGTGGAGAGCTTCCCAGGCCTACGGCTACGACTGCTGTTACCGCTGTCCACCTCTACAAAATGAATAGAAGTTATCTTCTATTCTATCCAGTCTTCACTCTTCCATGGTACTTTAAGTGTCCTTCTACTACTTACCTATTCAGTCATAAACAATTCCCTTTCCTGCCCGCCCGTCCGTCCGTCTGTCTGTCTGTCTGTCGTTTCTCACGTTTTCCTGGTGTTTATGTGGCTCAGTGTATCCTGTTTGTCAGACACCTCTACAGGGAGACCACAGAGAGCACACCACATTACACAGGCCAGGTGGGATGCTTGGTCTTGTTCATTAGGCACCAAACAAACAAAAAAATGATTGAAACAGGGAGGGATTCCCTTGACTTGTCTAGTAGGAAATGTTATTTTGTTTTCTGTTGCAAAACGTTTTAAAACATTTCTGTTGTGAGCCCTATTGAACACGGCTTTGATATTTACTCTGGCTCTATGTGGTTCTAGTCTAACTGGTACTAAATTAAACTCTTCAGGGGTGGTTGAAATGTTCTGAGCATTGCGGACAAAAATGTAAGGTAGATGAGCAGATGATTATCCTATCAAGTGGAGTTTAGTGAACAGTGTCTTGTCTAAGTGGTATATTTCAACCAGTAATGTTCTTAACATTTCATCTGTCTGAACAGAGCCCAGGGTTCCACCCCAGGCTAAACAAGGGGGTACAGTTCCATCTGTAATGGAATGAATGATAACAATCCCACTTACTGTCTGATACGCCCAACATTCCTCTTTAAAGAGAAGTAGTACTGAACATTGAGCTGTGTGTGTGTGTGTGTGTGTGTGTGTGTGTGTGTGTGTGTGTGCGCGCGCATCTCTACATCTCTCTTTCTACCTCTGCTTTGCTTTGATCATATCTGTTTATCTGACCTGCTGTGTCAGCCCTGTTATAAACACAGCAGAACTGCAGTAAGAACGGTAGGCTGTGTTCATAAGGCACCAAATGGACGAAAACACACCTAAACATGCAGTGACTAGCTGGATTTGTCTAGAAGGATACTCATTTTTGTTTTGCTACGGTGTGCCCTACTGAACACTACCCCAGACATTACTGTGATTAATTCTCCTCTCTACTTAAGGCTTTAAACCAAGTAACAGAATGTATGGTTAGTGTTTGAAAAAGAAAGATATCCACCGCTAATTGACTATGGGGTGTGTGGTGGCCCAGCAGTTTTGTTTGATGTTGACACTTCAAATGTCTCGGCTGTTAGTGTACATGACTTCCTGTAGGCTGATACACACACAGACATGCACGCATGCGTCAGAGAAGTGCTTCGGTGAACTATGCCCAACTGATGAGCAACCTTGCCTGAGCCCTGAAGACTTGTGTTAGCTCCCAGAGATTTAGTTAATTGGGATAACACAGCCTTCTGGCTCAGTTGGACACACACATCCCCTGGTCCGCCCCTCATGTATCGCTCCTTAGATCTCTACCCGTCATCTCCCTAGTCAGCTGCTCTCCCTCTGTAACCTCTCTGGCACATTCAAAGGAAAACCGGATTTAAGAAATGACATTTTGCTGCACATCTGACGCAAAGCCGTCCACAAAACAGACTCCTTGGTTACCATTCTGTATCTAGGCTTGTGACCCCTATTAATAGAACACAGAGGATCTGTCCCAAATGGTACCCTATTCCCTATTTAGTGCATTCATTTTGTCCAGGGCTCTTAGGGCCCTGGTCAAAATAGGGTGCCATTTGGGACGCAGACAGAGACTTGGATCACACTGAAGTCCCAGCTATGTTGTTGACTGCTGTAGTGCGCCTGAGACAGAAATAGCCTTATATCCTAACCACCACACTAGGATAAGCAGTTAAAGGAGAAGTTCACTTGTAATGGCCAAATCAAACTCAAATCAACCCATTTTTTGGTTTGGCATTACTTAAAGGCAATTTGCATGCACCTACCAATCCCATAGATGTTTCGCTAGCAGTGGATTAAGTTATCTGAAGGTTGCAGTGGTTGCGTAAAGAGAACCGAACAATGGTTTACAGTATTTCCTGGCCCATAGACTACAGTTAGGTTGAGGAATCATCTTACATTAAGTTGTAAGATAGTGAACTTCCCCTTTAACTACTCCATTGTATTCCCTGAAATGAAGAACTATCAAACCTCTCATGTTCTAAATCTGTTTTGATCCTTGATATTGTGTGAACCAGTGGTTGTGTTTCTCAAGACCGGTGTGGTGTTCTGGTTTTCTGTTTCATGCTATTATTTGGTGCCAAGGGGCTGGGGAATTCTTCCTCTGGTTCTACAGCAGTCACATCTGCTGGTATGACCAGAACAGCTAATGTCCTTGTTTATCAAAGTGATTTTCCATTGCTTCTGATTGAATCAACGTTGAGTTGTTAAGTACGGGGTGGCAGGTAGCCTAGCGGTTAGAGCGTTGGGCCAGAAACCAAAACTTTTCTGGTTAAAATACCCGAGTCAACAAGGTGAAAAATCTGTCGGTGCCCTTGAGCAAGGGGACGCCGTACTACTATGGCTAACCCTGTAAAACAGCACGTCACCTATCCGGTCGATGTGACAATAAAACATATTTATATACTGTTTATAGACCTGCTTACAGACAGTCTCCTGTGAAGGCATGTCCACTGCTGTAATTGCATATACTGTACAAACGTGTATATATACACTGTACATTGAGAACAGCTGCTCTTTCCATGACATAGACTGACCAGTTGAATCCAGGTGAAAGCTATGATCCCTTATTGATGTCACTTGTTAAATCCACTTCAGTCAGTGTAGATGAAGGGGAGGAGACATGTTAAAGAAGGATTTTTAAGCCTTGAGACATGGATTGTTCATCTGTGCCATTCAGAGGGTGAATGGACAAGACAAAATATTTAAGTGCCTTTGAACGGGGTATGGTAGTAGGTGCCAGGTGCACCGGTTTGAGTCAAGAACTGCACTGCTGCTGGGTTTTTCACACTCAACAGTTTCCTGTGTGTATCAATGGTCCACCACCCAAAGAACATCCAGCCAACTGGACACAACTGTAGGAAGCATTGGAGTCAACATGGGTCACCAGGCCTCCCGGGTGGCGCAGTGGTCTAAGGTGCCACCAGAGACTCTGGATTCGAGCCCAGGCTCTGTCACAGCCGGTCGTGACCGGGAGGCCCATAGGGTGGCGCACAATTGGCCCAGCGTTGTCCGGGTTAGGGAGGGTTTGGCCGGGAGGATATCCTTGTCTCATCGCGCACTAGCGCCTCCTGTGGCGGGCCGGGCGCAGTGCATGCTGACCAGGTCGCCGGGTGAACGGTGTTTCCTCCGACACATTGGTGCGGCTGTTTTCCGGGTTGGATGTGCATTGTGTCAAGAAGCAGTGCGGCTTGTTTGGGTCGTGTTTCGGAGGACGCATGGCTCTCGACCTTCGCCTCTCCAGAGTCCATACGGGAGTTGTAGCGATGAGACAAGACTGTATCTACCAATTGGATTCAACGAAATTGGGGAGAAAAAAGGTGTCACCATTCCTGTGGAACATTTTTGACAACTTGTAGTGTCCATGCCCCAACGAATTGAGGTTGCGCTGACGGCAAGTGGGGGGGTGCAACTCAATATTAGGAAGGTGTTCTTAATGTTTTGTCCGCTGTACACACACACACACACACACACACACACACTGTACACACACACACACACGCACTGTCAGCCAGGTCATGTGTCGAAGCCTTTTCTCATACTCACTCACTCACTCACCGTGGCTCACCCCACTGGGCACAGATGGCAACTCAACGTCTAAATTCATTGAAATGACGTGGAAACAACGTTGATTCAACCAGTGTGTGCCCAGTGGGATGCTATGCTTGGAACATAGCAAGTGTCATCCACATGTCTCTATGCGGTACTAAATCAGTTTAGTGCTGCCCTTAGAAGCTGTCCGCCGATTGGTGCTTCAGACACACAGGTACACGCACACACTCTTATGTAACGCTGTGCACCCAAACTAATGATTACTGTCCACACTTGGCTGTCAGTAGAATGATAATCAGACAGTGCTATCCATCTCTCTGGTCTCTGTTAATATCTCAGACTATCCTAAACAAGGACATGAATATGGGGAACGTATGGGAAAATCTCCCTGCGAGACAGGACACGTCCATAGATGCCAGGGAGACGACTCAGCTAATTATTATTATTCAGCAGAATCCCTCCATGCTGTTGGAGCTGCAAGACCAACGTTGTGTCATTAGGCACCGAACTTAAGAAAATGTACTGAAACGGGGAGGGACTACCTGGCCTTGTCTAGTAAGAAATGCTGGCTGTTGCTGTGCTCTTTTATGGTTGTCCTAAATTGTTATTGTAATCATCTGTTTCATAACGGCTACCATGGGTATAAAGTCGACATTCTGTACATGGAGAGGCTGCACAGCTAATCTCACCTTTGGTACAAATTTGTAGTGAATGTCATGTTTATAGATTTTCCCCTCTTTGTTGTGATCTCCCATAGCTATTCTCTACAGTGCCTGATTTACCCTGTCCCTCAGTGTCCTAGTAGATACAGGTTATGTCTAGCAAGGCCATGCTAAACAACATAACAGTGGGATAGTTGACATTTCTAACCAGGGGTGCTTGGTTTCACTTGACTATAAAAGGAAATGGAAAACAGAATGGAAGCATGCAGGTGAATGGTGTAGGTTAGGGTAAGGTTAAGGTTAGGCACGCTAGTGAGTGTAACACACACTAAGAGGATGTTGGCTCCACAGTCACACTCCTGTAGACTACTACACGGTCTACTGATCCAAGTTGTCTGTGTGATTCAAGACTGAGTTAGCCTGCTGAGCTAAAGTCTAAGAAGCATTGGGAGCTGAATCTTCAGGTCTCTGCATGGTTACTCATCGCAGGAGCCTATTTCGGCTTTGAGAACCACCTCTGTCACACTTGTAATTGGGTCTGCAGAATCTTACTGGATTCCATTGATGACATGACAGCAATTAACTAGAGGTGCATTCATGAATTAACTCTGGCTGTCTACTCTGATGTCAGAGCACTCTCGCTTAAGTGTGCCAGAGCACAGAATAATAACTGATGAATTTATGAACGAGCAACACCCATTGAATATGACCGGTGTTAGCAAACATCGGCAAAACAACTGAATTAAATTGTTGCCAGCAGCACAGTTAGTGACCAACGCTCTAGATAAAATGAACACTGCCTAACCAGCTCTGCTAGGGCGAGTAAAACGGTCAGTGGGGCGTTCTCTCATTTGTGTCTGGAAGTAGCTAGCAAGCTAGCCAACTTTAGCCAGTTAGCTTGGGTGCTGACAAAACACTGATTTTACGAACTCCCAGAGCGCACTCGAACACACCCTATGTAATTGCAAAATGTATTTAAAGAATTGCATTGACAGTCAAGATCACACAGCTAGGCCTGAGACTGCATTCCATTGGGATCATCTTTTGGCGTGGTTAGACTGTTTTGCTCTGTTATGGCTGCATAGCTACCGATGGTAGCTCAAGGTCACTGTCTAAAGGTTGTGTTCATTAGACACCAAACGGATGAAAACAGATTTAAACAGGGAGGCATTACCTGTTCTGTTTCAGTTGAAAAATGTGTTAGAACGCTTCCCGTTGTGTGCCCTAATGAACACACCCTTAGTTTTTCCGCTTTAGTAATAGATTAGAGCGTTGTGTGGTTCGTGCAGATAGCTCTCTGTAGGTTTGGGTCAGGGTGAGGCCGTGTTGTTTCTTGATGATATCTTAGTCATGGAGATTGTTCAAACTTCAGTCCTGGAAAGGACATGCAGGGGTGAAAGTGCTGTAGGAAATTATAGATTATCATCCCTGCTTTGTCCTGACTTGTCAAATGTCACTGTGACATTGTGCACATTTTCAAATCCTATGAGTGATTGGCCGATTTCACAAAATGTTTTAACTTTCGAAAGTACACATAGCAGCAGGAGATGCCTTAGGCGTAAATTACACCCGGGACAGAAATAGGAGAGAAGCCCAGATGATTTCCCAGAGAGAGAGAGACATGAAATGAATGAGCTAGAGGTGTCTTGACTTGCAGATTAAGATGATGTTCAAGTCCCGGAGGTGTCAGACAGGCAGGACTGAGCTGCTGAGAGGAGAGCAGAGCAGAGGACTGAGGAGGAGGAAAGGGTTGAAGAGGGGAGACACTGGACACTGGGTGTGTGATGAGACCTATGGGAAGGAGGTGTGTGATGAGGCCTATGGGGAGGACTTGTATGATGAGGCCTATGGGGAGGAGGTGTGTGATGAGGCCTATGGGGAGGAGGTGTGTGATGAGACCTATGGGGAGGAGGTGTGTGATGAGGCCTATGGGGAGGTGTATGATGAGGCCTATGGGGAGGAGGTGTGTGATGAGGCCTATGGGGAGGAGGTGTGTGATGAGGCCTATGGGGAGGAGGTGTGTGATGAGGCCTATGGGGAGGAGGTGTGTGGTGAGGCCTATGGGGAGGAGGTGTGTGATGAGACCTATGGGAAGGAGATGTGTGATGAGACCTATGGGGAGGAGGTGTGTGATGAGGCCTATGGGGAGGAGGTGTGTGATGAGTGTGATGAGGCCTATGGGGAGGAGGTGTGTGATGAGGCCTATGGGGAGGAGGTGTGTGATGAGGCCTATGGGGAGGAGGTGTGTGATGAGGCCTATGGGGAGGAGGTCAGAGAGACGGATCACACGTCACTCCCCATGTTCTTTTCTCCTATCACTTTTTTACTGGACATTGGTACAACTGCATGGCAAAAATAGGATACTTTCACTAATAGCCAAAAAGATCATTTAAGTGTCATAGGCCTTTATGCAATATAGGTTCAACGAGCAAAAGGTTTGAAAGTCAGCTTGTAGCCATGTAACCTACAGGTCAAGAAGAATGCAGAGCAGAACTTGTGTGTCTGACACCTACAGTAGCCTGCCACAGACAATATACACAGTAGGCTTGCTACAGGTAACTGTCAGAATAAAGGAAACACCAACATAAAGTGTCTTCATGGGCTGAGCTCACAGGACAGCTTCAAAGAGGGGTCTCAAATGAGTATATGGGGTTTAAAGGGTGGGTGTGTGTCTCAGTCACCAGATCTCAACCCAATTGAACACTTAAGGGAGATTCTGGATCAGTGCCTGAGACAGCGTTTTACATCACCATCAACAAAAGGAAGGAATTTAGAAATTTTGGAAGAATGATGTCACATCCCTCCAATAGAGTTCCAGACACTTGTATAATCAATTTGGCATCATTCTTCCACAAGAAATTCCTTCATTTTGTTGTTTTGTTCTCCCAGAAGTGTTTAATTGGGTTGAGATCTGGTGACTGAGACACACACACACACACACACACACACACCCTTTAGAGCCCCTATACTCCTTTGAGACTCCTCTTTCAAAGTCACTGAGATCTCTTCTTCTACGCGCTTAGAAAAAAGGTTATCTACAACCTAGAAGGGTTGTCCCCATTGAGGAACCCTTTGAAGAAACCTTTTGGACTCCAGGTAGAACCCCTTTGGGCTCCAGGTAGAACCCCTTTGGGCTCCAGGTAGGACCCTTTGGGCTCCAGGTAGGACCCCTTTGGACTCCAGGTAGAACCCCTTTGGGCTCCAGGTAGGACCCTTTGGGCTCCAGGTAGAACCCCTTTGGGCTCCAGGTAGAACCCCTTTGGGCTCCAGGTAGGACCCTTTGGGCTCCAGGTAGGACCCCTTTGGACTCCAGGTAGGACCCCTTTGGGCTCCAGGTAGGACCCTTTGGGCTCCAGGTAGGACCCCTTTGGACTCCAGGTAGAACCCCTTTGGGCTCCAGGTAGGACCCCTTTGGGCTCCAGGTAGGACCCCTTTGGGCTCCAGGTAGAACCCCTTTGGGCTCCAGGTAGAACCCCTTTGGGCTCCAGGTAGGACCCTTTGGGCTCCAGGTAGGACCCCTTTGGACTCCAGGTAGGACCCCTTTGGGCTCCAGGTAGGACCCTTTGGGCTCCAGGTAGGACCCCTTTGGGCTCCAGGTAGGACCCCTTTGGGCTCCAGGTAGGACCCCTTTGGGCTCCAGGTAGAACCCCTTTGGACTCCAGGTAGAACCCCTTTGGGCTCCAGGTAGGACCATTTGGGCTCCAGGTAGAACCCCTTTGGGCTCCAGGTAGAACCCCTTTGGGCTCCAGGTAGGACCCTTTCCACAGGAGGTTCTACATGGAAGCCAAAAGGGATATCCTATGGCGACAGCCGAAGAACCCTTTTGGAAATCTTTTTCTAAGAGTGCAGCCATGGTAGGCACAACAATGGGCAACTGGGCATTTTTATACATGACCCTAAGCATGTTGTTAATTGCTTAACTATCTCATGAACCACATCTGTGTGAAAGCATCTGCTTTCAATCTCCTTTGTATCCCTCATTTACTCAAGTGTTTCCTTTATTTTGACAGTTATGTGCACATAACGCAGTCCCCAACTCTCTAATCATTTCAGACACAGAGACTAAAATAGCAGATCCTTCGATTCCTGTTTTTTTTTTTGTTTTTTTGCGGGGCTACTGAGCGACAGCACTCTCGATTGGACGCGCTGAGTGAAAGGGGGAGTGTTTACTACATTTTCAATGGAATGCAGCATAGGGGAGCGGGCCTCAGGTGTAGGCAGCGTGCTGAAGCGATAACTGGATACGCTCAGATATGAGAGAAGCGTTTTTTTTCGGCGAGTTTCTTTTTTGACAAGCTGATCCCTATTGGTGAACTATAACTAAAGGGTGGTTGTCGCTTGCGGGGTTATTATTATTTATTATTTGACAGCGTTCTATTCTATCTGAAAAGGCTTGCGTGTGTAAGATATTCACAAAAGGACTGGGCCCTAAACAACTTGTTTCAATTGAGAGAGAGAGGGACAGGGCTACCTACCTGTCCTGTTGGTTGCTGGTAGCGGCGTATCAGAAGGATATTATTTTCCGGCTGCAAGTGGAACAGACGTTGACTACAGAGGAGTAACCTAGTCATACATTTTCTTAGCATATCTATTTGTTCGTAATGCTCCACCAACTTGTAAGAGCTCGTTCAAAAAAAGTTGCTTAAATGGGAAAAAACACAATTATCCTTGTATTTTTCACAATATTGATTTTGTGCGCATGTGAAAATAGACAACGGTAGGCTAAATCGAACCTTCATGCCATTTTAAGAGCATATGCCTACTGTTCTTATATTAGCCTACCGTTGCTAAATTGCCTGAATTGTAAACCAAATTTGTCAGATTGCAATCATATTCTTGCCAGTAGTTTAGCCTATGCTTTCTGTACACTAATCTAGCAATCGGGTGTGCGATCACCTGCGCTATTGGCACCATTCCAATGATAAACCATTGCGTTTTCCAATGTTATCCGCAGAAAAGTTATCGCTGAGAATAGGACATAATACAAATGTCATTTAATCCTGCACGGCCAGGCGCAGAGCGCAGTGTGTGTCCTGTGACATTGCACCTGAATGTCTACTTGGCGAGAGAGATGAGTTTTGCCTCGTCTTCCAAAAGAGATTCGTCGCGCCTTTCGCAGGAAGAACATGGAATAGAACTGGATATATTTGGAACTCGTTGGATAGCCAAACGTTCTAAGCCTGAATGAAAGAGATCACAAGTTAATTATCTGGTTATGGTATTTCAACAAATTATGAATTTCAACAAAATTTGAGCTTAAATTCGTGAACGTTCTCTTGGACTCCACTGACTCCGGGATGCCCAACAAACCAATTGACTGAGCTGAAACTGCTTGGATCATGATGCAAGCGTAAAATTGCACCTGACATCGAATGCAACACAGCTGATCACATTTGACAAGGACCTACTATGTCAACATTACCAACCAGGTAAGATGCAGGTGTATGGTTATAAACGCAGGTGTATGGTTATAAACACAGTTTAACATTTGATATAGCCTACAAGTTTACGTACAAGTGTAGCCTATATGCTGAAGTAGCCTATGTTTATGCTGAAGTATATGTTTATGACGTTGTACATTTAAAAAATATGACGTTGTACATACCTCTAAAGTTACCATTAATCCACACAGCCTAATTGTTATAGTGAAAAAAATGGGAGTATTTAGTGGCCCATATCAAGTGATTTTAAGTTGATTTAGGAACTTGGCAAACTCACACCTTGTCGATTATTACTGTAATCCGAGAGGTGTGTGTGTGTGTGTGTGTGTGTGTGTGTGTGTGTGTGTGTGTGTGTGTGTGTGTGTGTGTGTGTGTGTGTGTGTGTGTGTGTGTGTGAACACCAGTTGTTCCCAAACTTTTTATAGTCCCATACCCCTTCAAACATTCAACCTCCAGCTTTGTACCCCCTCTAGCACCAGGGTCTTTGTTCTCTCAAATGTTGTTTTTTGCCATCATTGTAAGCCTGCCACACACACTATACGATACATTTATTAACTTCTTATGGCTGCATGGGCAGTATTGAGTAGCTTGGATGCCCAGAGGTGCCCAGAGTAAACGGCCTGCTCCTCAGTCCCAGTTGCTAATATATGCATATTATTATTAGCATTGGATAGAAAACACACTGAAGTTTCTAAAACTGTTTGAATGATGTCTGTGAGTAGAACAGAACTCACATGGCAGGCAAAAAAACTGAGAAGAAATCCAAACAGGAAGTGGGAAATCTGAGGTTGGTTGATTTTAAACCCAGCCCCTATTGAATACACAGTGGGATATTGGTTATGTTGCACTTCCTAAGGCTTCCACTAGATGTCAAGCGTCTTTAGAAACTTGAATGATGCTTCTACTGTGATGTGGAGCCGGATGGGAGCTGTTTGAGTCAGTGGTCTGGCAGAGAGCCAGATCCTGGTCACACGCATTTCACATGATAGCGACTTGCGTTCCATGGCTTTTCTACAGACATAGGAATTCTCCGGTTGGAACGTTATTGAAGATTTATGATAACAACATCCTAAAGATTGATTCTATACTAAGTTTGACAAGTTTCTTCGACCTGTAATATAACTTTTTGAAGTTTTCGTTCTGCTGGACCTGCACGAGCGTTTGGATTTGTGTACTAAACGTGCTAACAAAAGAAGCTACTTGGACATAAATAATGGACATTATCGAACAAAACAAACATTTATTGTGGAACTAGGATTCCTGGGAGTGCATTCTGATGAAAATCATCAAAGGTAAGGGAATATTTATTATGTTATTTCTGATTTCTGTTGACTCCAACATGGCTTAGCTTGTTGTTAATCCACCTGGCATGTCAGATTTCAAAAAAGCTTTTCGGTGAAAGCATACCAAGCATTTATGTAAGGACATCTCTCTCAGCAGACAAAACATTACAAACAGCTAGCAGCAAAGTAGATTGGTCACGAAAGTCAGAAAAGCAATAAAATGAATGGCTTACCTTTGATGATCTTCGGATGTTTGCACTCACGAGACTCCTAGTTACACCATAAATGTTCCTTTTGTTCCATAAAGATTATTTTATATCCAAAATACCTCCATTTGGTTGGCACATTATGTTCAGAAATCCACAGGCTCGAGCGGTCACGACGGGGCAGACGAAAATTCCAAATAGTATGCGTAAAGTTCGTAGAAACGTCAAACGTTTTTTAGAATCAATCCTCAGGTTGTTTTTACAATATATAATCGCTAATTTTTCAACCAGACAGTAGCTTCTTCAATAGGAGAGAGAGAGAGAAAATGTCTGTCCACTCTGTTGGCGCATGCAAAACGCTGCTGGCACCCAGCCATCCACTGACGCCATAGAAAAAGGAATGTGGTTCATATCCCTTTAAATGGAGGGAAGGCATGCAATGGAACAGGGAGCTTTCAAAATAGAAGCCACTTCCTGGTTGGATTTTCCTCAGGTTTTCTCCTGCAATATCAGTTCTGTTAAACTCACAGACAATATTTTGACAGTTTTGGAAACTTTAGTGTGTTTTCTATCCTAATCTGACATATGCATATTAATCTAATTACATGCATATTCTGGGCCTGAGAAATAGGCAGTTTCATTTGGGTACGTTTTTCATCCAAACATCAAAATACTGCACCCTACAATCAACAAGTTAAGGAGAGGTATATCTATATTTCCATGTCTAACAATTGTATTTATCAACATCTTAAAATGAGTATTTCTGTAAAATGACGTGGCTCTCTGCAATATCACCGGGTGTTTTTGGAACTAGTGAACAATGTACACTGAGATTTTTTAAAATATAAATATGAACTTTATCAAACAAAACATACATGTATTGTGTTACATGAAGTCCTATGAGTGTCATCTGATGAAGATCATCAAAGGTTAGTGATTAATTTGATCTCTATTTGTGCTTTTTGTGACTCCTCTCTTTGGCTGGAAAATGGCTGAATTTTTCGGTGAGTTGGTGGTGACCTAACATAATCGTTTGTGGTGCTTTCGCTGTAAGGCCTATTTGAAATCGGACACTGTGGTGGGATTAACAACAAGATTACCTTTAAAACGGTATAAAATACATGTACAGTGCCTTGCGAAAGTATTCGGCCCCCTTGAACTTTGCGACCTTTTGCCACATTTCAGGCTTCAAACATAAAGATATAAAACTGTATTTCTTTGTGAAGAATCAACAACAAGTGGGACACAATCATGAAGTGGAACGACATTTATTGGATATTTCAAACTTTTTTAACAAATCAAAAACTCAAAAATTGGGCGTGCAAAATTATTCAGCCCCCTTAAGTTAATACTTTGTAGCGCCACCTTTTGCTGCGATTACAGCTGTAAGTCGCTTGGGGTATGTCTCTATCAGTTTTGCACATCGAGAGACTGAAATTTTTTCCCATCCCTCCTTGCAAAACAGCTCGAGCTCAGTGAGGTTGGATGGAGAGCATTTGAACAGCAGTTTTCAGTTCTTTCCACAGATTCTCGATTGGATTCAGGTCTGGACTTTGACTTGGCCATTCTAACACCTGGATATGTTTATTTTTGAACCATTCCATTGTAGATTTTGCTTTATGTTTTGGATCATTGTCTTGTTGGAAGACAAATCTCCGTCCCAGTCTCAGGTCTTTTGCAGACTCCATCAGGTTTTCTTCCAGAATGGTCCTGTATTTGGCTCCATCCATCTTCCCATAAATTTTAACCATCTTCCCTTTCCCTGCTGAAGAAAAGCAGGCCCAAACCATGATGCTGCCACCCCCATGTTTGACAGTGGGGATGGTGTGTTCAGCTGTGTTGCTTTTACGCCAAACATAATGTTTTGCATTGTTGCCAAAAAGTTAAATTTTGGTTTCATCTGACCAGAGCACCTTCTTCCACATGTTTGGTGTGTCTCCCAGGTGGCTTGTGGCAAACTTTAAACAACACTTTTTATGGATATCTTTAAGAAATGGCTTTCTTCTTGCCACTCTTCCATAAAGGCCAGATTTGTGCAATATACGACTGATTGTTGTCCTATGGACAGAGTCTCCCACCTCAGCTGTAGATCTCTGCCGTTCATCCAGAGTGATCATGGGCCTCTTGGCTGCATCTCTGATCAGTCTTCTCCTTGTATGAGCTGAAAGTTTAGAGGGACGGCCAGGTCTTGGTAGATTTGCAGTGGTCTGATACTCCTTCCATTTCAATATTATCGCCTGCACAGTGCTCCTTGGGATGTTTAAAGCTTGGGAAATCTTTTTGTATCCAAATCTGGCTTTACACTTCTTCACAACAGTATCTCGGACCTGCCTGGTGTGTTCCTTGTTCCCCATGATGCTCTCTGCGCTTTTAACGGACCTCTGAGACTATCACAGTGCAGGTGCATTTATACGGAGACTTGATTACACACAGGTGGATTGTATTTATCATCATTAGTCATTTAGGTCAACATTGGATCATTCAGAGATCCTCACTGAACTTCTGGAGAGAGTTTGCTGCACTGAAAGTAAAGGGGCTGAATAATTTTGCACGCCCAATTTTTCAGTTTTTGATTTGTTAAAAAAGTTTGAAATATCCAATAAATGTCGTTCCACTTCATGATTGTGTCCCACTTGTTGTTGATTCTTCACAAAAAAATACAGTTTTATATCTTTATGTTTGAAGCCTGAAATGTGGCAAAAGGTTGCAAAGTTCAAGGGGGCCGAATACTTTCGCAAGGCACTGTATGTTTGAGGAATTGTAATTTTAATTATTATTAGGAATTTAAATTTCTGTTGTTTTGAATTTGGGGCCCTGCACTTTCACTGGCTGTTGTCATATCGATCCCGTTAACGGGATTGCAGCCCTAAGAAGTTTTAAATATAAGAATGAGTGTGAGTTTGTCACAACCCGGCTTGTGGGAAGTGACGACGAGCTCTCAGGGCACAAATAATCAATAATTTATTTTTAACTTTATTTAACCATCTTTAATTAACTTTATTTAACCATCTTACATATAAAACCTTATTTGTTCATCTGTGAATAACTCACCACAGGTTAATGAGAAGGGTGTGCTTGAAAGGATGCACATAACTCTGCAATGTTGGGTTGTATTGGAGAGAGTCGGTCTTAAATAATTTTCCACACAGTCTGTGTCTGTATTTAGCTTTCATGCTAGTGAGGGCCGAGAATCCACTCTCACATAGATACGTGGTTGCAAAGGGCATCAGTGTCTTAACAGCTCGATTTGCCAAGGCAGGATACTCTGAGTGCAGCCCAATCCAGAAATCTGACGTTGGTTCTGATTTAAATAAAATGTTCACAGAACCGCTAGTTGCAGTTTTGATGACGCTCTCTTGTTCAGTAAGTGGACTGGAGGCAGGGCAGGAAAGGGGTAACGAATCCAGATTTTTGTCATTCGTGTCGGGAAAGTACCTGCGTAATTGCGCACCCAACTCACTCAGCTGCTTCGCTATATCACATTTGACATTGTCCGTAAGCTTGAGTTCATTTGCACACAAAAAATTATACAATGATGGAAAGACCTGTGTGTTGTCCTTGTTAATGCAGACAGAGAAGAGATCCATCTTCTTAATCAGCCTCAATTTTGTCCCGCACATTGAATATAGTTGCGGAGAGTCCCTGTAATCCTAGATTCAGATCATTCAGGCGAGAAAAAACATCACCCAGACAGGCCAGTCGTGTGAGAAACTCGTCATCATGCAACAAGTCAGACAAGTGAAAATTATGGTCAGTAAAAACTTTAAGCTTGTTTCTCAAGCCCCTTGATAACCAGCACACTTCTTTCTGTATGTTGTATAAGCGTTACATGGTCGCTGCCCCATCATTGCATAATGCAGAAAATACACAATAGTTCAGGGGCCTTGCTTTAACAAAGTTCACCATTTTCATTGTAGTGTCCAAAATGTCTTTCAAGCTGTCAGGCATTCCCTTGGCAGCAAGAGCCTCCCGGTGGATGCTGCAGTGTACCTAATTGGCGTCGGGAGTAACTGCTTGCACGGGCATTACCACTCCACTATGTCTCCCTGTCATGGATTTTGCGCCATCAGTACAGACACCAACATAAGCAGCAGCTGCGTTTGGCTACATATGGACCGTTAGTGGAATTCCCACGAGAGAGTAACAGTTAATGTGATTGGATGTTAATTATTTGACTAGGCTACCTGTATTTGACATTTATTTTTGGCAGTGAAACGAGGCTACTCAGGTAAGAAAAAAACCTCACCCAAATGTATAGACCCATTGAAAAATATAAATGGACTGTTGGAAAATGTGAATAACATTTTTATTTGGCGTACCCCTGAAGGCATTGCGCGTACCACAGTTTGGGAATACCTGGTCTACACCAAGGGATGGTCGGTGATAAATTCCAGTGGCAGTTTGTCTCCTGTGTGACTGTGTAGCCTACTATAAAAATATATAATGGCGTTAGTGTATTAAAGCATCCATGTCTGATTTATCAAATTTAACTATGAAGGTGCTGTGTGATTTGTATATGAGTATATTAAGATTATTTAGAGAACACATGATCTTTTCAACAATAAACAACTGTAAGATTACCTGTGATGTACATGGTATGTCCTTGAATGGAGGTTGGCTAACACTTAAAAAATGCTATTATTAGGTCTACACATTATGATAAACAAGTGAAAGTTTGGTCTTGAACGCCCTGACAAACATACAGCGTGTGTGTGTACGTGCTTTTGTTTGCTGTGTGTGTGTGTGTAACAGTCCCTGTCGGAGTATGATGCAGATACAGTCAGGCATACTCATCAAGAGTGGAGTGAAGTAGCTTTACTAGTCTGAGGTAATCCCCATTCATATACTGAGAGACTGCAGCAGCGTGGCTTGTATAGAAGCCCCTGGCTGTGCATTCCTCTCATCCGGCTCCATTACCTTTATCTCCAAATGTCAGAGGCTATAAATATCCAGCTTCATACGTATCCCATCATGGCTGTTCTACAGAACCGCCCCACTAGAATAAGGGGAGTCTCATGGCAGTTCTACAGAACCGCCCCACTAGAATAAGGGGAGTCTTATCATGGCTGTTCTACAGAACCGCCCCACTAGAATAAGGGGAGTCTTATCATGGCTGTTCTACAGAACCGCCCCACTAGAATAAGGGGAGTCTCATCATGGCTGTTCTACAGAACCACCCCACTAGAATAAGGGGAGTCTCATGGTTGTTCTACAGAACCGCCCCACTAGAATAAGGGGAGTCTCATGGCTGTTCTACAGAACCGCCCCACTAGAATAAGGGGAGTCTTATCATGGCAGTTCTACAGAACCGCCCCACTAGAATAAGGGTAGTCTCATGGCTGTTCTACAGAACCACCCCACTAGAATAAGGGGAGTCTCATGGCTGTTCTACAGAACCGCCCCACTAGAATAAGGGGAGTCTCATGGCTGTTCTACAGAACCGCCCCACTAGAATAAGGGGAGTCTCATGGCTGTTCTACAGAACCGCCCCACTAGAATAAGAGGAGTCTCATGGCTGATGGAATGAGGAGACTGGATTGTACCTCAATACTCAATCCCTAATAGGAGATGAGGTGTTTTATTTTCCTGAAGAGTTGAAGTATCATCCATTGTTCCTAGATAT
Source organism: Oncorhynchus mykiss (assembly GCF_057628025.1). Lineage (NCBI taxonomy): Eukaryota > Metazoa > Chordata > Actinopteri > Salmoniformes > Salmonidae > Oncorhynchus > Oncorhynchus mykiss. The sequence continues at coordinate 33,501,689 of NC_143047.1, forward strand.
TGTATGTTATTCATTGAAGAAGATATTCCTGGGGGGAAATGAGAATCAGAACATCTGGGTGTGCTTTGGGATTTTAGACCTAATGAAGCACTTTTTGACTAAACAAGTGCAGTTTTTATATTAAAAGCACACATAAAATAGCGACTCTTCTTGACTTAATGGACGACATGAGCTTCCTCAGGATCAACCTATGATGTTTCCTTTACAGGTCTGTAGTCTGTCAAATTGGCTAATGTGAGATCAGGTTGAATAATCGGGACATGAGAGGGATACGTCTTTCTCCCAGATCCGTCTCTTAAGGAATGTTTGTTTGGGAGCGAGACAGCTCAATGTACTATGGCACGCTGCTCAAATCCCTCCGGAATGAGTTCCCTAATTAAAGTGACAGCTTCAGAATGTCGACGTCGTCACTCGAGATCTCTTCCCCCGGGGGTGGAATTTCGATCGCTTGGCGATGGGCATGTATGTTTATGCATGAAGCAGCGTGTAATTGATCATTTAATGAAGGTCATGGATAAGCAGGTCTCATCCTTGATGGTGTAAAGTAGGTTCGGATCAATGTTCGCGTGTTTGAAACCTGAAGACGTGCGTCTGCTCCAAGCTCAGGGGCTCCGTGCGCAGGAGACCCGGATACACGGAAGCCAAACCGGCTGCGCGCGTGCGCCATCGTGCATACATTTATTTTGTCCCCCAACACCAAACGCGATCACGACACGCAGGTTACAATATCAAAACAAACTCTGAACCAATTACATTAATTTGGGGACAGGTCGAAAAGCATTAAACATGTATGGTAATTTGTCCTATTTAGCTAACATGCTGTTGCTAGCTAATTTGTCCTGGGATATAAACATTGAGTTGTTATTTTACCTGAAATGCACAAGGTCCTATACTCCGACAATTAATCCACACATAGTTTCTAGTCCTCTCTCCTCCTTCCAGGCTTTTTCATAATTGATATTATATGGTGATGGCATCTATACTTTCATAGTATTACCACGACATCCGGCTAAACAGTTTGTCTTTCAATCACCTGCTTCTATAAACCAATGAGGAGATGGGAGAGGCAGGACTTGCAGCGCGATCTGTGTCAGAAATAGAAAGAAGTTCTATTTTAGCCCTTGGCATCGCAGACAATTGTTTGGCGCGCACGGGCAGTGTGGGTGCAATAATTGAATAACATGGATTTCTAAATACATTTTGCATGTAAGGCCATCGGCATACTGGGATTGTGTCAGAATTTCAGATGAATCAAATGTTCTTTCAATGAGAGTTGCCGGATAAATGAAAATGGATGATTGTCTGACAAAAAAACGCACAAACTTTGTCTTTTGACTGATTAAACTCTTGATTTGTGTTGTACTTTTGACAGTTTCATAGTTGTTCAGGAGTCTGTGTGGCAGTAGCCTTAGTACTCTGGTCGGTCACACTGTGATATAGCCTCTTCTGTTTTAAACTTTTGACACTATTAAGCAGAGCCATGCCGAGCTGCACTGTGCTGGCCTGGTTATGTACCCACCATAGTTGCTGGAAGTGAAACCTCGCTGGAAATAACAATGTGAAAAGAACATACAGTATCTGAGCCGGCACAGTGGACTGTCGCTTTGGGTAAGCACAACTATACCTTGTATTTGTGTGCGGTTGGGATATACTAATGATTCAAATAATGTGGATGGATCCTCATTGAGTGACAGTGGAGTGTCGCAGAGTACACTGTCAGATAAGACTTTACAGGTCAATAGTCACGTCAGGAATGCTATGACTATGATAGTTCAGTTGTTTTTCTATATTAATGTCACCTTGCACTTTCTCCCCCAATCACATGTTTGTGTGTTTGCTGGTATTCCATTGTACTCTGGTCCCAGATCTGTTTGTGCTGTCTCTCAACTTCTATCATCATATGATTTGGCATGAATGATGACCACACAGATGTAGGATCTTAATTTTAACAATCTGTCGCAGGAGAACTGTAGAACTTGTTGTGTATTTGAGGCTTAATAGACAACAGATGTTTCTAATTCCCTCTATGAAATGTCAGACTTTATTTTTCATTACGAAAAATGTATCAGCCCCTACAAAAATGGCCATGAATTATCATTCACATTTCCTGTTGCTACAGGATTATTTTCCTGCTGTAGGATACTGGTTAACATTAAGAGCCTACAACATTAGGAGTTAGCTACAGTGGGGAGAACAAGTATTTGACACACTGCAGATTTTGCAGGTTTTCCCTACTTACAAAGCATGTAGAGGTCTAATTTTTATCATAGGTACACTTCAACTGTGAGAGACGGAATCTAAAACAAAAATCCAGAAAATCACATTGTATGATTTTTAAGTAATTCATTTGCATTTTATTGCATGACATAAGTATTTGATACATCAGAAAAGCAGAACTTAATATTTGGTACATAAACCTTTGTTTGGAATTAGAGATCATACGTTTCCTGTAGTTCTTGACCAGGTTTGCACACACTGCAGCAGGGATTTTGGCCCACTCCTCCATACAGACCTTCTCCAGATCCTTCAGGTTTCGGTGCTGTCGCTGGGCAATACAGACTTTCAGCTCCCGCCAAAGATTTTCTATTGGGTTCAGGTCTCCAGGACCTTGAGATGCTTCTTACGGAGCCACTCCTTAGTTGCCCTGGCTGTGTGTTTCGGGTCGTTGTCTTGCTGGAAGACCCAGCTCTTACTGGGGGAAGGAGGTTGTTGGCCAAGATCTCGCGATACATGGCCCCATCAATCCTCCCCTCAATACGGTGCAGTCGTCCTGTCCCCTTTGCAGAAAAGCATCCCCAAAGAATGATGTTTCCACCGTCATGCTTCACGGTTGGAATGGTGTTCTTGGGGTTGTACTCATCCTTCTTCTTCCTCCAAACACGGCGAGTGGAGTTTAGACCAAAAAGCTCTATTTTTGTCTCATCAGACCACATGACCTTCTCCCATTCCTCCTCTGGATCATTCAGATGGTCATTGGCAAACTTCAGACGGGCCTGGACATGCGCCGGCTTGAGCAGGGGGACCTTGCATGCGCTGCAGGATTTTAATCCATGACGGCGTAGTGTGTTACTAATGGTTTTCTTTGAGACTGTGGTCCCAGCTCTCTTCGGGTCATTGACCAGGTCCTGCCGTGTAGTTCTGGGCTGATCCCTCACCTTCCTCATGATCATTGATGCCCCACGAGGTGAGATCTTGCATGGAGCCCCAGACCGAGGGTGATTGACCGTCATCTTGAACTTCTTCCATTTTCTAATAATTCCGCCAACAGTTGTTGCCTTCTCACCAAGCTGCTTGCCTATTGTCCTGTAGCCCATCCCAGCCTTGTGCATGTCTACAATTTTATCCCCGATATCCTTACACAGCTCTCTGGTCTTGGCCATTGTGGAGAGGTTGGAGTGTGTGGACAGGTGTCTTTTATACAGGTAACGAGTTCAAACAGGTGCAGTTAATACAGGTAATGAGTGGAGAACAAAGAAAAACTAACAGGTCTGTGAGAGCTAGAATTCTTACTGGTTGGTAGGTGATCAAATACTTATGTCATCCAATAAAATGCAAATGAATTACTTAAAAATCATACAATATGATTTTCTGGATTTTTGTTTTAGATTCCGTCTCTCACAGTTGAAGTGTACCTATCATAAAGCACTACAGACCTCTACATGCTTTGTAAGTAGGAAAACCTGCAATATCGGCAGTGTATCAAATACTTGTTCTCCCCACTGTATACAGCACAAACAGACCTGGGACACTCCAAAATCTCTAGCCACTTTAATAATAAAAAAATGGATGTAATAAATGTATCACTAGTCACTTTAAACAATGCCACTTTATATAATGTTTACATACCCTACATTACTCGTCTCATATGTATATACTGTACTCTACTATCTACTCCATCTTGCTTATGCCGCATGGCCATCACTCATCCATATACAGTGCCTTGCGAAAGTATTCGGCCCCCTTGAACTTTGCGACCTTTTGCCACATTTCAGGCTTCAAACATAAAGATATAAAACTGTATTTTTTTGTGAAGAATCAACAACAAGTGGGACACAATCATGAAGTGGAACGACATTTATTGGATATTTCAAACTTTTTTAACAAATCAAAAACTGAAAAATTGGGCGTGCAAAATTATTCAGCCCCTTAAGTTAATACTTTGTAGCGCCACCTTTTGCTGCGATTACAGCTGTAAGTCGCTTGGGGTATGTCTCTATCAGTTTTGCACATCGAGAGACTGAATTTTTTTCCCATTCCTCCTTGCAAAACAGCTCGAGCTCAGTGAGGTTGGATGGAGAGCATTTGTGAACAGCAGTTTTCAGTTCTTTCCACAGATTCTCGATTGGATTCAGGTCTGGACTTTGACTTGGCCATTCTAACACCTGGATATGTTTATTTTTGAACCATTCCATTGTAGATTTTGCTTTATGTTTTGGATCATTGTCTTGTTGGAAGACAAATCTCCGTCCCAGTCTCAGGTCTTTTGCAGACTCCATCAGGTTTTCTTCCAGAATGGTCCTGTATTTGGCTCCATCCATCTTCCCATCAATTTTAACCATCTTCCCTGTCCCTGCTGAAGAAAAGCAGGCCCAAACCATGATGCTGCCACCACCATGTTTGACAGTGGGGATGGTGTGTTCAGGCTGATGAGCTGTGTTGCTTTTACGCCAAACATAACATTTTGCATTGTTGCCAAAAAGTTCAATTTTGGTTTCATCTGACCAGAGCACCTTCTTCCACATGTTTGGTGTGTCTCCCAGGTGGCTTGTGGCAAACTTTAAACAACACTTTTTATGGATATCTTTAAGAAATGGCTTTCTTCTTGCCACTCTTCCATAAAGGCCAGATTTGTGCAATATACGACTGATTGTTGTCCTATGGACAGAGTCTCCCACCGCAGCTGTAGATCTCTGCAGTTCATCCAGAGTGATCATGGGCCTCTTGGCTGCATCTCTGACCAGTCTTCTCCTTGTATGAGCTGAAAGTTTAGAGGGACGGCCAGGTCTTGGTAGATTTGCAGTGGTCTGATACTCCTTCCATTTCAATATTATCGCTTGCACAGTGCTCCTTGGGATGTTTAAAGCTTGGGAAATCTTTTTGTATCAAAATCCGGCTTTAAACTTCTTCACAACAGTATCTCGGACCTGCCTGGTGTGTTCCTTGTTCTTCATGATGCTCTCTGCGCTTTTAACGGACCTCTGAGACTATCACAGTGCAGGTGCATTTATACGGAGACTTGATTACACACAGGTGGATTGTATTTATCATCATTAGTCATTTAGGTCAACATTGGATCATTCAGAGATCCTCACTGAACTTCTGGAGAGAGTTTGCTGCACTGAAAGTAAAGGGGCTGAATAATTTTGCACGCCCAATTTTTCAGTTTTTGATTTGTTAAAAAAGTTTGAAATATCCAATAAATGTCGTTCCACTTCATGATTGTGTCCCACTTGTTGTTGATTCTTCACAAAAAAATACAGTTTTATATCTTTATGTTTGAAGCCTGAAATGTGGCAAAAGGTCGCAAAGTTCAAGGGGGCCGAATACTTTCGCAAGGCACTGTATTTCTATATACATATTCTTATTAATTCCTTTACACTTGTGTGTATAAGGTAGTTGTTGTGAAATTGTTAGATTACTTGTTAGATATTACTGAACGGTTGGAACTAGAAGCACAAGCATTTCCCTACACTCGCATTAACATCTGCTAACCATGTGCATGTGACCAATACAATTGGATTTGATTTGACCAGACTAATTCCACAGTGAAAACCAAGTGTATACCAAGTGTACCAAGTGTATTGGTGTATTTTCAATTCTCAGTGGAGGAAGTGTTGGTGGAAAAATGGTGTTCTAATGTGTTTGGCAGTGACCTAAAAGGAGATCAGGTCATATTCATTAGGCACCAAACAAAAGAAAACAGACCGAAACAGGCAGGGGCTACCTGAACTTGACAAAGAAACGCACATTTTCATTTGGCATTGCAAAACATTTTAGAAAATGTTCAGTTGCTTTCCCTACTGAACACGACCCTGGTGTTATTCACCATGTCAGCAGATCCAAATGTTGGAGCTGGCTGAGGAAGAGCATGACCGTAGATGGCCAGCCAGACTGGATCAGACGGACGGTCGGTCTCAGTAAAATGTGAAAAGATAAGCTCATAATCCAAGAGGTATGACAATGTCAAGAGATTTCGTCTGTTTGTCCTGAGAAGGAGAACGATGGTGCAGCCAGTCAGGCAGTAGAGGAACAGAGGAGTATCTTTGAGTTCTAGGAGCAATGGTCAGAGACCCCAAGACACAACTAAGGTGTGGGATTAGTTTAAACAGCAACCTCTGTCTTTAGAATAGCATCACATTAAACATAATGCATTTGGTCAATACTCAGCACTGCTTTTCAAAGTAAATGTCTTAAACTCCTTATGTTGCTTAAAGGGGCATTACACAAAGTCAAAGTTAGTCAAAAGCCTTGTCCCACACCATCAGTTGTGTTGATCCAGTTTCCTGCCTCAACTGAAACAAATTCATTATATGGTGCTAATTGTTGTCATTCATTTTGGATTAAGGTATACCCATGGATCGACCCTTTAAGTGCTTCATGACTCGTGCAATGATGAATTGTTGCCTCATTGATTGGGCTAATCCCTGACCAGGATCATTGCCTGACCGTGAGTGTCTCATTGTTCCCGCCCATTAATAGTCTGTTCAGATTTAGGGTTCAAAGGTCATGTTTTTTTAGTCTATTCAACTCTATTTACTGAAGTACCTAGTCTATATGCGTCCACCAGGCCTTGAAGGCAAGCTCTGGAACACTGGCCACTAGTAAGTATTGTTTTAATCCTCCCAGACTGCGCTGGATGTGTCGATGTGTTCATACATGCAGAATTGTCTTAACTCAATTAGCTGTGAAACCCCTAGTTTGAAAGTGACTGTTTACTAAAAGCTGTGGCACTATTTACCCTACATTTTCCCCCACGTGGGCCAGCCTCCTAGCAATTCAAGTTCCAGCCAATGAGCTTTCGCCCATTGCCATTTGAGCGACAGCGAGCAAGATGCACACATAGCAAAGCAAGAGAGAGCGCAATGATGTGGTGCACATATCTGTACATATGTGACTTAGTACGCAATTTTCAGGGACCACTTCTGTCTCGTGAGTGCTACTTTCAGAACTACTAGCTGAGAACTATGCAAAAAGTACCAGAGAATCTCTTTTTAAACCAGTGTTCACCAACTAGTGGGTCACTGCTAAGTCCCTGTGGGTCATGGAGGAGGGGGACTGGCTAGAGACACTGTCTTTTGTTCACTTGGTGGATCATTCAGAAGCTACAGATGACGCCGACGTAGTCCGTTAACTCCATGGTGCTCTTTTGTAAAAATAAATAAATACAAATGTAAAAGCTAACGCAAAATGAACTGAATATATCATTGTTGCAGTCATAGGGTGTAGCTGTCATTTTTATTGTTTTCTTTACCCAGTTTTATTGTTATGTTTACCCAGAAAAGCACCCTGTTCCCATAGAAACCTTTTGGTAGCTCTGGCACAGCTGCATACATTCAAGAGTATAGTTGGGTCATAGCACAAAACAGTTTAGGCCAGGATTCAATCTGATTGGCAGGTTGCCTACAAGCACAATGTTAACGTGTTGCGGAGATTAAATTCAAGGTAAACACAGCAGATGTCAGCTCATTTGGAAATTCCCTTTAAATGTCAAGTGTCATAGGGAGGTTTCACATTTAATCCTGGCCTTAGGAACCACCAGGCCTGACCAGTGTTTTACAGAAATCCGTTGGTTTAGGAACCCATGCCCTGCGCATTTTAGTTCTAGACCAGCAATAACACATCTGATTCAACTAGTGAATCTAATCACCAAGCCCTTGCCTTGATTGGTTGAATCAGGTGTGTTCATTCTGGGCTGGAACCAAAATGTCCAGTCTTGGGGTCCCTGAAGATGTGTTGGGAAACGATGGCCTACACCAGGGATCATCAACTACACCGAACATAAATATAAACGCGACATGTATAAGTGTTGGTCCCATGTTTCATGCACTGAAATAAAAAATCCCAGAAATGTTCCATACACACAAAATGCTTATTTCTCTAAAAAATGTTTGCTGATTGAACAGAATGATCATTACACAGGTGGGGTGGCCACTTTAAAATGAGCAGTTCTGTCTCACAACACAATGCCACAGATGTCTCAAGTTTTGAGGGAGTGTGCAATTGGCATGTTGACTGCAGGAATGTCCACCAGAGCTGTTGCTCTAGAATTGAAATTTAATTTCTCTACCATAAACTGCCTCCAACATATTTTTTGATAATTTGGCAATACCTCCAACTGGCTTCACAACTGCAGAACACGTGTAACCACGGTGCTGAGGAGTATTTCTGTCTGTAATAATTATATTTTGTGGGGGAAAAAACTCATTTTGATTGGCTGTGTCTGGCTCCCCATTGGGTGGGCCTATCCCCTTCCAAGTTGTGTGAAATCCATAGATTAGGGCCTAATGAATTTATTTAAATTGACTGATTTCCTTATATGAACTGTAACTCAGTAAAATCTTTGAAATGTTGCATGTTATGTTTAATATTTTTGTTAAGTATAGATTCCGCTGCCGGACTATTGTTTCTTCTTCAGCCGATGGTCGGAACATACAGGAATTGCAAATAATTTGCCCAAACAGATATAATATTTGATTAAAACATAATAATTTCAAACCTGGCTTACATTTGTATATGATCACGCGTCTTTATATTATGCGTGGGAATGCTTTGAGTTGATTTCCTGGTGTTTTTAATCTTTCAAATCAAATCAAACTTTATTTGTCACATGCGCCAAATACAACAGGCATTTACTGGACCTTACTGTGAAACGGTTACTTACAAGCCCTTAACCAACAGTGCAGTTCAAGAAGAGTTAAGAAAATATTTAGCAAATAAACTCAAGTAAAAAATAATACAAAGTAACACAATAACGAGGCTATATACAGGGGTACCGGTACCAAATCAAATCAAATTTTATTTGTCACATACACATGGTTAGCAGATGTTAATGCGAGTGCAGCGAAATGCTTGTGCTTCTAGTTCCGACAATGCAGTAATAACCAACAAGTAATCAAGCTAACAATTCCAAAAATACTACCTTATACACACAAGTGTAAAGGGATAAAGAATATGTACATAAAGATATATGAATGAGTGATGGTACAGAGCGGCATAGGCAAGATGCAGTAGATGGTATCGAGTACAGTATATACATATGAGATGAGTATGTAAACAAAGTGGAATAGTTTAAAGTGGCTAGTGATACATGTATTACATAAAGATGCAGTAGATGATATAGAGTACAGTATATACGTATACATATGAGATAAATAATGTAGGGTATGTAAACATTATATTAAGTAGCATTGTTTAAAGTGGCTAGTGATATATTTTACATCAATTCCCATCAATTCCCATTAATAAAGTGGCTGGAGTTGAGTCAGTGTGTTGGCAGCAGCCACTCAATGTTAGTGGTGGCTGTTTAACAGTCTGATGGCCTTGAGATATAAGCTGCTTTTCAGTCTCTCGGTCCCAGCTTTGATGCACCTGTACTGACCTCGCCTTCTGGATGATAGCGGGGTGAACAGGCAGTGGCTCTGGTGGTTGTTGTCCTTGATGATCTTTATGGCCTTCCTGTGACATCGGGTGGTGTAGGTGTCCTGGAGGGCAGGTAGTTTGCCCCCGGTGATGCGTTGTGCAGACCTCACTACCCTCTGGAGAGCCTTACGGTTGTGGGCGGAGCAGTTGCCGTACCAGGCGGTGATACAGCCATCTGTAGAAGTTTGTGAGTGCTTTTGGTGACAAGCCAAATTTCTTCAGCCTCCTGAGGTTGAAGAGGCGCTGCTGCGCCTTCTTCACGATGCTGTCTGTGTGGGTGGACCAATTCAGTTTGTCTGTGATGTGTACGCCGAGGAACTTAAAACTTACTACCCTCTCCACTACTGTTCCATCGATGTGGATAGGGGGGTGTTCCCTCTGCTGTTTCCTGAAGTCCACAATCATCTCCTTAGTTTTGTTGACGTTGAGTGTGAGGTTATTTTCCTGACACCACACTCCGAGGGCCCTCACCTCCTCCCTGTAGGCCGTCTCGTCGTTGTTGGTAATCAAGCCTACCACTGTTGTGTCGTCCGCAACCTTTTTTAAATTTTTTTTTATTTTTACCCCTTTTTCTCCCCAATTTCGTGGTATCCAATTGTTGTAGTAGCTACTATCTTGTCTCATCACTACAACTCCCGTACGGGCTCGGGAGAGACGAAGGTTGAATGTCATGCGTCCTCCGATACACAACCCAACCAGCCGCACTTCTTCTTAACACAGCGCGCATCCAACCCGGAAGCCAGCGGCACCAATGTGTCGGAGGAAACACCGTGCACCTGGCAACCTTGGTTAGTGCGCACTGCGCCCGGCCCGCCACAGGAGTCGCTGGTGCGCGATGAGACAAGGACATCCCTACCGACCAAGCCCTCCCTAACCCGGACGACGCTAGGCCAATTGTGCGTCGCCCCACGGACCTCCCGGTCGCGGCCGAACCCAGAGCCTGGGCGCGAACCCAGGGACTCTGATGGCACAGCTGGTGCTGCAGTACAGCGCCCTTAACCACTGCGCCACCCGGGAGGCCGTCGTCCGCAAACTTGATGATTGAGTTGGAGGCGTGCGTGGCCACGCAGTCGTGGGTGAACAGGGAGTACAGGAGAGGGCTCAGAACGCACTCTTGTGGGGCCCCAGTGTTGAGGATCAGTGGGGTGGAGATGTTGTTACCTACCTTCACCACTTGGGGGCGGCCCGTCAGGAAGTCCAGTACCCAGTTGCACAGGGCGGGGTCGAGACCCAGGGTCTCGAGCTTGATGACGAGTTTGGAGGGTACTATGGTGTTAAATGCTGAGCTGTAGTCGATGAACAGCATTCTCACATAGGTTTTCCTCTTGTCCAGATGGGTTAGGGCAGTGTGCAGTGTGGTTGAGATTGCATCGTCTGTGGACCTATTTGGGCGTTAAGCAAATTGGAGTGGGTCTAGGGTGTCAGGTAGGGTGGAGGTGATATGGTCCTTGACTAGTCTCTCAAAGCACTTCATGATGACGGAAGTGAGTGCTACGGGGCGGTAGTCGTTTAGCTCAGTTACCTTAGCTTTCTTGGGAACAGGAACAATGGTGGCCCTCTTGAAGCATGTGGGAACAGCAGACTGGGATAGGGATCGATTGAATATGTCCGTAAACACACCAGCCAGCTGGTCTGCGCATGCTCTGAGGGCGCGGCTGGGGATGCTGTCTGGGCCTGCAGCCTTGCGAGGGTTAACACGTTTAAATGTTTCACTCACCTCGGCTGCAGTGAAGGAGAGTCCGCATGTTTTGGTTGCGGGCCGTGTCAGTGGCACTTTATTGTCCTCAAATCTTTGTCCCTATGACATGGTGCCCACTGCGTTAGAGGGCCAAAGGGCACATTCTAACCTGCAATACACTCTAGTAATCAGTGCACAGTTATGGCAGTAATCTCCGAGATAACAGCATAAAAATGACGAGAGAGCGAGAGCTGTGTTTTCTGGAGTGAATTAAAACAAGGGTGTGTGAGGTCAACCATATTACAGCTGAACCAAAATATGGGGAGAAATGTAGGGTGGTGGGTGGGGATGACGTTTTTTTTGTCATTTTTTAATGAGGGTTCTGAACTCTCTTCTCTCTCTTGTACTCGTGCCAGACAGGTGGGTGGAACAGTTTCAGCCTGTGTGTGATATTAGCAAATGTATTTAAATAATGGCAATGGTGGTCTGGCTGGACTAGTGGCAATGCCACAGCCTCACAGATCTACGGTGTCAGGATGGGTTGGATACCGGCCTACTGCCCTTTCATACAACCTACTGTCATCCTCCCTCTCTCTCTTCAGTAAAATCTGAAAAATACCTTTAAAAATATATACATATACTGTATAAGAAAGAATGGTAATGTTGTGACGGGTTACATCCATTATATGTAGATACTTGGTGAAAAGGTCTGCTTAAATAAACCCAAATGCCTGCACACTAACACTACAGACGCAGTGATCCACTGCTTCCGCATCACCTCCAGTATTCATGGGTCGCTAACATCATAAAGTACTACTGTCCTATAGCAAATAAATAACCTTGGTTAAAAACAACATTTATAGGCCATTTGGTGTATTAAACTGAATAATGCAATATCTATTTCATGAAAAGAGACACATAGATGCAGCCTGAATAGTTGGATTCTTGGCTATGGTTTCATATGAGTCACAGGTTTAATGGAGATTGTGTGGAATACCCATCACCATGAAGGCAGCACCAACTGCTTTCTCACACTGTCTTTGGCACTGACTTTGTGTGTGTGTGTGTGTGTGTGTGTGTGTGTACACCCATGTCGATGGGTAATGGGTATGTTTTCCCAATGCCATAGAAAGACTAATTCAGTCAAAATAAACAACTTGTCTCATAATGTTTAAAGCCATTTCCCCCTGCCTTCCCCTGAGCCCTGCTCTAATGTGCTACCATTGGCTTAATGAGACGCAGGAGGAGCTGTTGTTGACCTCCAGTAGGGCCTCTGTGATTAGGGGGCAAACAGTGGCCAGACAGGCTCCCTGCGACCTGGGGAAAATGGAGGAGGCATAAAAGGTCCAGCATGTAGTTTTGGGTACGGCTCAATATGTTCTGAATGATTTGCGGTACATTTTATCTTGTATCCGGCATACTGCTACACTTCCCCTCCATAAGTTTGGTTTTTGCTTCTTTTTCCTCTTTCCCCAGCCCAGCTACCCCCAGTCTCTCCTGGACCCAGTCTCTCCTAGCTCCAGCCCAGCTACCCCCAGTCTCTCCTAGACCCAGTCTCTCCTAGACCCAGTCTCTCCTAGCCCCAGCCCAGCTACCCCCAGTCTCTCCTAGACCCAGTCTCTCCTAGACCCAGTCTGCCCTAGCCCCAGCCCAGCTAACCCCAGTCTCTCCTAGACCCAGTCTCTCCTAGCTCCAGCCCAGTTACCCCCAGTCTCTCCTAGACCCAGTCTCTCCTAGCCCCAGCCCAGCTACCCCCAGTCTCTCCTAGACCCAGTCTCTCCTAGACCCAGTCTGCCCTAGCCCCAGCCCAGCTAACCCCAGTCTCTCCTAGACCCAGTCTCTCCTAGCCCCAGCCCAGCTACCCCCAGTCTCTCCTAGACCCAGTCTCTCCTAGACCCAGTCTGCCCTAGACCCAGCCCAGCTACCCCCAGTCTCTCCTAGACCCAGTCTCTCCTAGCTCCAGCCCAGCTACCCCCAGTCTCTCCTAGACCCAGTCTGCCCTAGCCCCAGCCCAGCTAACGCCAGTCTCTCCTAGACCCAGTCTCTCCTAGCTCCAGCCCAGTTACCCCCAGTCTCTCCTAGACCCAGTCTGCCCTAGCCCCAGCCCAGCTAACCCCAGTCTCTCCTAGACCCAGTCTCTCCTAGCTCCAGCCCAGCTAACCCCAGTCTCTCCTAGACCCAGTCTGCCCTAGCCCCAGCCCAGCTACCCCCAGTCTCTCCTAGACCCAGTCTGCCCTAGCCCCAGCCCAGCTACCCCCAGTCTCTCCTAGACCCAGTCTCTTCTAGCTCCAGCCCAGCTACCCCCAGTCTCTCCTAGACCCAGTCTGCCCTAGCCCCAGCCCAGCTACCCCCAGTCTCTCCTAGACCCAGTCTGCCCTAGCCCCAGCCCAGCTACCCCCAGTCTCTCCTAGACCCAGTCTGCCCTAGCCCCAGCCCAGCTAACCCCAGTCTCTCCTAGACCCAGTCTCTCCTAGCTCCAGCCCAGCTACCCCCAGTCTCTCCTAGACACAGTCTCTCCTAGCTCCAGCCCAGTTACCCCCAGTCTCTCCTAGACCCAGTCTGCCCTAGCCCCAGCCCAGCTACCCCCAGTCTCTCCTAGACCCAGTCTCTCCTAGCTCCAGCCCAGTTACCCCCAGTCTCTCCTAGCGCCAGCCCAGCTAACCCCAGTCTCTCCTTCCCCTAGTCCCAGCCCAGCTATCCCCAGCCCAGCCTAGCCTAGTTTTTCCTTAGCCCTAGTTTAGTTTTCCCCCAACCTTCACCAGCCCTAACTCCCCAAGTCTTCCCCCGGTCTATCCTATCCCCAGCCCAGCATGCTGCAACCTCCCTAAGTCTCAACCCAGACTCCCCCACTTCCCCAGCCTTTCCCAGCATTGTACCAACTCAGTGTCCCCAAGCCCAGATTCCCCCAACTCCATCCCATGTTCCCTCAGCCTTCCTTAGCTCCAGGCCAGCACCAGCTTCCCCAGGCTGCACTAGCTGCTCCAGGCCAACACCAGCAAACCCAGACTTCCCCAGGCTTCCCTAGTAGAAGGGCTGCTCAGTGGAATGTGAGGGAGATGTGTATCGTTTAATTGGACAGGGCGACTACTGACCTGGAACTCTGCCAAACAGAGCTTTTGGCCCAGATGTGTGTTTACAAACTTGTTACAGATAAGAAAGAGGGAGCGGGAGAAGACAGGGAGAACAAACAGAACGCGTAGGGAAAGGGAAAGGGATGTGTGTGTGGCTCAGTTGGTAGAGCATGGCACTTGCAATGCCAGGATTGTGGGTTTGATTCCCGCTGTGTTCTTTCTACCCATACAAAATGTATCAATGCACTACTTTTAGTTGCTTTTGATAAAAGTGTCTGCTAAATGACATATCATTACATGGGAAGAACCAAATACACTGAAGGGAGACCCAGGAAAAAACATGGTTCCTCGCATTGGCATAGCCAGAAATTCATTGGTGGGTGGGCTTGCAGAAATGTATGTGGATTATGAGCTGTCTTGTTTGCCAAATAAACAAATTAGGCACTGGTATGATGCATATACTGTAGCCATAAAAGCACAGTAACATTCAGTGCATTCGAAAAGTATTCAGACTCCTTGACTTTTTCCACATTTTGTTACCTTACAGCCTTGTTCTAAAATGGAGGAAATTATTATTTTTCCTCATCAATCTACACACAACACCCCATAAACAGGTTTTTAGAAATGTTCTCAAATGTATATTAAAAAAATCCTTATTTACATAAGTATTCAGACCCTTTGCTATGAGACTTGAAATTGAGCTCAGGTGCATCCTGTTGATCCATTGATCATCTTTGAGTTGTTTCTTCAACTTGATTGGAGTCCACCTGTGGTAAATTGGACATGATTTGGAAAGATACACACCAGTCAATATAAGATCCCACATTTGACAGTGCATGTCAGAGCAAAAACCAAGCCATAAGGTCGAAGGAATTGTCCCTAGAGCTCTTAGACAGGATTGTGTTGAGGCACAGATCTGGGGAAGGGTACCAAAAAATGTCAGCTGCATTGAAGGCCTTTATGGTAGAGTGGCCAGACGGAAGCCACACCTCAGTAAAAGGCACATGACAGTCTGCTTTGAGTTTGGCAAAAGGCACCTAAAGACTCTCTCAGACCATGAGAAACAAAATTATCCAGTCTGATGAAACCAAATTGAACTCTTTGGCCTGAATGCCAAGCGTCACGTCTGGCGGAAACCTGGCACCATCCCTACGGTGAAACATGGTGGTGGCAGCATCATGCTGTGGGGAGGGTTTTTAGTGGCAGGGACTGGGAGACTTGTCAGGATCAAGGGAAAGATGAATGGAACAAAGTACAGAGAGCTCCTTGATGAAAACCTTCTCCAGAACGCTCAGGACCTCAGACTGGGGCAAAGGTTCAGCTTCCAACAGGACATTGACCCTAAGCACAGAGCCAAGACAATGCAGGAATGACTTCAGGACAAGTCTCTGAATGCTCTTGAGTGGTCCAGCCAGTGCCCGGTTGAACATCTCTGGAGAGACCTGAAAATTGCTCTACAACGACGCTCCCCATCCAACCTGACGGAGCTTGAGAGGATCTGCAGAGAAGAATGGGAAAGTCATATCCAAGAAGACTCGAGTCTGTAATAACTGCCAAAGGTGCTTCAAGAAAGTACTGAGTAAAGGGTCTGAATATTTATGTAAATATACATTTCAGTTTAAATAGATTTTTTTTTTTTATTAGCAAAACTTTTTAAAACAGTTTTTGCTTCATCATTATAGGCTATTGTGTGTAGATTGAGGGGAAAAAAAACATTTAAATACATTTTTGAAATTGGCTGTGGAATGTGGAAAAAGTTCAAGAGTCTGGGAAATGTGTAAAAAGTTCAAGGGTTTGAATACTTTCCGAATGCACTGTATGCCTCAATGCAGTCATATTTGTGGTTTATTGGGGGTGTGGCTTTCAGTTAGTTATTTTTGGCAACCCGTCCTGTGAGAATGAATGTCACCCCAGGTCATGAGTTCTGTTATATTTAATCAAATCTTACTAACAAAGTGCACTGCATGCTGTCAATTCTATCTGATGGTGTTTGCATGTTTAGATAAAAAGACAAATAATGTCCTGTTTGGAACACTGGAAATTAAAGGGCATATTCATTTTTTGCTCAATCTGAGTGGGTGGGCCTGGATGAGCTTGTTTTGGTGCTAGAGATCTAACATTAACGTACCCTAGTGGTCTCTAATACTGAGACTTGGACAAATGGTATGAGTGTCGCCCCAAATGGGACCCTATTCTATTTATTGGGCCCATAGTGCACCATTTCTTACCAGAGCCATATGTAGGAAATACATAAGGGACGTACTCATGTGCTACGTACTCATGTGCTATTTCTCAAATGACAAATCAGACCCACTTGACTTGTGCAACTCTCCTTACAGATGGACTAACAGTAGTTAGTTAGCACTAAACAAATCAGTACCAGGAAGCCTTTATAGAGGGGGGGTTTCCAACCATTTCTGAGGAGGCATTTCTGAGAAAACACACTAAAGCCTTTGATGAGTCAGAGTGACTGTGTGTGTCAGCCAGGGAGAGGATGAAGTACAGATATCCTGTGTATGTGCTTGTTTGTGTGCGCATAACCAGTGTGCATGTGGGTGTAACGACTCAAATTAAGTGTGTGGTCTCGGGTTATCGTCGGAGCATCCTTGAGGTGAATGTAGACGGTTTAATAAGGACAGACAGGGAGTAGACTGACTGGCAGTGGCTGCTCAAGACATACAGTTGTGCTAACAGTCATACACATTGAAAAGAGAGTATCTCCAAACATATCCAGATGGAGCATTCAAATAAATAAACATGACTAAAGAACGAAGGGAACTGTACAGCAGAGGAGGCTGGTGGGGGGAGCTTTAGGAGGACAGGCTCATTGTAATGGCAGGAATAGAGGGGTACCAAACACATGTTTACAATATGTTTGGCTCCATTCTATTGATTATAGGAGGAGCGTTTTGACAGACAAGGTCCTTTATCAGCAGTATCATGTGTTTGATAAGCAGTCATAGGCTGAATGGTATAAAAAGGCTATGGAACCTAAGGCCCTGTACTGCTTCCATCTCTGCCACTGCAGACAGGTCTTCATTGTAAATACGAATTTGTTCTTAATTGACCTACATGTATAAACCTAAGGTTAAATAAGGTAGGTAGCTGGCACACACACACACGTTGTTTATTTTGACTGAATTAGCGTTTCTAGGGCATTGGGAAAACATATCCACTACACATCCGCATGGGTACACACACGTACAAATACACTCAGTTCTTACATTTGAGAATAGTTGTGTGTTACAGTCATGGGTGGTGGGAGGTGGCTGAACCCTGGTGCTGCTGTGGGAGAGAGAGTTAATGATGGTGGGAGGTGGCTGAACCCTGGTGGTGCTGTGGGAGAGAGAGTTAATGATGGTGGGAGGTGGCTGAACCCTGGTGGTGCTGTGGGAAAGAGAGTTAATGATAGTGAGAGGTGGCTGAACCCTGGTGGTGCTGTGGGAGAGAGAGCTAATGATGATGGTGGGAGGTGGCTGGACCCTGGTGGTGCTGTGGGAGAGAGAGTTAATGATGGTGAGAGGTGGCTGGACCCTGGTGCTGTGGGAGAGAGAGTTAATGATGGTGAGAGGTGGCTGGACCCTGGTGCTGTGAGAGAGAGAGTTAATGATGATGATGATGGTGGGAGGTGGCTGAACCCTGGTGGTGCTGTGGGAGAGGGAGTTAATGATGGTGGGAGGTGGCTGAACCCTGGTGGTGCTGTGGCAGAGAGAGTTAATGATGATGGTGAGAGGTGGCTGAACCCTGGTGCTGCTGTGGGAGAGAGAGTTAATGATGATGGTGGGAGGTGGCTGAACCCTGGTGGTGCTGTGGGAGAGAGAGTTAATGATGATGGTGGCTGAACCTTGGTGGTGCTGTGGGAGAGAGAGTTAATGATGATGATGGTGGGAGGTGGCTGAACCCTGGTGGTGCTGTGGGAGAGAGAGTTAATGATGATGGTGGGAGGTGGCTGGACCCTGGTGGTGCTGTGGGAGAGAGAGTTAATGATGATGGTGGGAGGTGGCTGAACCCTGGTGCTGCTGTGGGAGAGAGAGTTAATGATGATGGTGGGAGGTGGCTGGACCCTGGTGGTGCTGTGGGAGAGAGAGTTAATGATGATGGTGGGAGGTGGCTGAACCCTGGTGGTGCTGTGGGAGAGAGAGTTAATGATGATGGTGGGAGGTGGCTGAACCCTGGTGGTACTGTGGGAGAGAGAGTTAATGATGGTGAGAGGTGGCTGAACCCTGGTGGTGCTGTGGGAGAGAGAGTTAATGATGATGGTGGGAGGTGGCTGAACCCTGGTGGTGCTGTGGGAGAGAGAGTTAATGATGATGGTGGGAGGTGGCTGAACCCTGGTGGTACTGTGGGAGAGAGAGTTAATGATGGTGAGAGGTGGCTGAACCCTGGTGGTGCTGTGGGAGAGAGAGTTAATGATGATGGTGGGAGGTGGCTGAACCCTGGTGGTGCTGTGGGAGAGAGAGTTAATGATGATGGTGGCTGAACCTTGGTGGTGCTGTGGGAGAGAGAGTTAATGATGATGATGGTGGGAGGTGGCTGAACCCTGGTGGTGCTGTGGGAGAGAGAGTTAATGATGATGGTGGGAGGTGGCTGGACCCTGGTGGTGCTGTGGGAGAGAGAGTTAATGATGATGGTGGGAGGTGGCTGAACCCTGGTGCTGCTGTGGGAGAGAGAGTTAATGATGATGGTGGGAGGTGGCTGGACCCTGGTGGTGCTGTGGGAGAGAGAGTTAATGATGATGGTGGGAGGTGGCTGAACCCTGGTGGTGCTGTGGGAGAGAGAGTTAATGATGATGGTGGGAGGTGGCTGAACCCTGGTGGTACTGTGGGAGAGAGAGTTAATGATGGTGAGAGGTGGCTGAACCCTGGTGGTGCTGTGGGAGAGAGAGTTAATGATGATGGTGGGAGGTGGCTGAACCCTGGTGGTGCTGTGGGAGAGAGAGTTAATGATGATGGTGAGAGGTGGCTGAACCCTGGTGGTACTGTGGGAGAGAGAGTTAATGATGGTGAGAGGTGGCTGAACCCTGGTGGTGCTGTGGGAGAGAGAGTTAATGATGATGGTGGGAGGTGGCTGAACCCTGGTGGTGCTGTGGGAGAGAGAGTTAATGATGATGATGGTGGGAGGTGGCTGAACCCTGGTGGTGCTGTGGGAGAGAGAGTTAATGATGATGGTGGGAGGTGGCTGAACCCTGGTGGGGCTGTGGAAGAGAGTGTTAATGATGATGGTGGGAGGTGGCTGAACCCTGGTGGTGCTGTGGGAGAGAGAGTTAATGATGATGGTGGGAGGTGGCTGAACCCTGGTGGTGCTGTGGGAGAGAGAGTTAATGATGGTGGGAGGTGGCTGGACCCTGGTGCTGCTGTGGGAGAGAGAGTTAATGATGATGGTGGGAGGTGGCTGGACCCTGGTGCTGCTGTGGGAGAGAGAGTTAATGATGGTGAGAGGTGGCTGGACCCTGGTGCTGCTGTGGGAGAGAGAGTTAATGATGATGGTGGGAGGTGGCTGGACCCTGGTGCTGCTGTGGCAGAGAGAGTTAATGATGATGGTGGGAGGTGGCTGAACCCTGGTGGTGCTGTGGGAGAGAGAGTTAATGATGATGGTGGGAGGTGGCTGGACCCTGGTGCTGCTGTGGGAGAGAGAGTTAATGATGATGGTGGGAGGTGGCTGAACCCTGGTGGTGCTGTGGGAGAGAGAGTTAATGATGGTGAGAGGTGGCTGAACCCTGGTGCTTCTGTGGGAGAGAGAGTTAATGATGGTGGTGGGAGGTGGCTGAACCCTGGTGCTGCTGTGGGAGAGAGAGTTAATGATGGTGAGAGGTGGCTGAACCCTGGTGCTGCTGTGGGAGAGAGAGTTAATGATGGTGAGAGGTGGCTGAACCCTGGTGCTTCTGTGGGAGAGAGAGTTAATGATGGTGGTGGGAGGTGGCTGGACCCTGGTGCTTCTGTGGGAGAGAGAGTTAATGATGATGGTGGGAGGTGGCTGAACCCTGGTGCTGCTGTGGGAGAGAGAGTTAATGATGGTGAGAGGTGGCTGAACCCTGGTGGTGCTGTGGGAGAGAGAGTTAATGATGATGGTGGGAGGTGGCTGAACCCTGGTGGTGCTGTGGGAGAGAGAGTTAATGATGATGGTGGGAGGTGGCTGAACCCTGGTGCTGCTGTGGGAGAGAGAGTTAATGATGGTGAGAGGTGGCTGAACCCTGGTGCTGCTGTGGGAGAGAGAGTTAATGATGGTGGTGGGAGGTGGCTGGACCCTGGTGCTTCTGTGGGAGAGAGAGTTAATGATGATGGTGGGAGGTGGCTGAACCCTGGTGCTGCTGTGGGAGAGAGAGTTAATGATGGTGAGAGGTGGCTGAACCCTGGTGGTGCTGTGGGAGAGAGAGTTAATGATGAT
Organism: Oncorhynchus mykiss; assembly: GCF_057628025.1. NCBI lineage: Eukaryota > Metazoa > Chordata > Actinopteri > Salmoniformes > Salmonidae > Oncorhynchus > Oncorhynchus mykiss. The sequence goes on from NC_143047.1 coordinate 33,522,461, forward strand.
GGTGGGAGGTGGCTGAACCCTGGTGGTGCTGTGGGAGAGAGAGTTAATGATGATGGTGGGAGGTGGCTGAACCCTGGTGCTGCTGTGGGAGAGAGAGTTAATGATGATGGTGGGAGGTGGCTGGACCCTGGTGGTGCTGTGGGAGAGAGAGTTAATGAGGATGGTGAGAGGTGGCTGGACCCTGGTGGTGCTGCGGGAGAGAGAGTTAATGATAGTGAGAGGTGGCTGAACCCTGGTGGTGCTGTGGGAGAGGGAGTTAATGATGGTGGGAGGTGACTGAACCCTGGTGGTGCTGTGGGAGAGAGAGTTAATGATGATGGTGGGAGGTGGCTGAACCCTGGTGGTGCTGTGGGTAGATGGGACACACACCAAATTGAGACAACGTAAAACTTAAAACATCAAACAATTCATGCAGAGCAGAATTATTTGATGTTTTAAGTTTTACGTTGTCTCAATTTGGTGTGTGTCCCATTTTGTGAATTATTGGTTGGTGAGCGGACCCCAGACCTCACAACCATAAAGGGCAATGGGTTCTATAACTGATATTTTAAGTATTTTTAGCCAGATCCTAATTGGTATGTCAAATTTTATCTTCCTTTTGATGGAATAGAATGCCCTTCTTGCCATGTCTCTCAGATCGTTCAGAGCTTTGTGAAAGTTACCTGTGGTGCTGATGTTTAGGCCAAGGTATGTATAGTTTGTGTGCTCTAGGGCAACGGTGTCTAGATGGAATTTATATTTGTGGTCCTGGCGACTGGACCTTTTTTGGAACACCATTATTTTGGTCTTAGAGATTTACTGTCAGGGCCCTGGTCTGTCAGAATCTGTGCAGAAGATCTAAGTGCTGCTGTAGGCCCTTCTTGGTTGGTGACAGAAGCACCAGATCATCAGCAAACAGACATTTGACTTCAGATTCTAGTTGGGTGAGGCAGGGTACTGCAGACTTTTATTCTAGTGCACTCGCCAATTCGTTGATAACATTTTTGAAGAGGGTGGGGCTTGTGCTGCATCCCTGTCTCACCCCACGGCCCTGTGGGAAGATGTGTGTTTTTTGCCTATTTTAACCGCACACTTGTTGTTTGTGTACATGGATTTTATAATGTTGTATGTTTTCTTCCCAATCACCACGTGCCTCCATCAATTTGTATAGCAGACCTTCATGCCAAATTGAGTCAAAGTCTTTTTTTAAATCAACATGAGAAGACTTTGCCTTTGTTTTGGTTTGTTTGTCAATTAGGATGTGCAGCGTGAATATGTGGTCTGTCGTTTGTTAATTTGGTAAAAAGGCCATTTGACATTTGCTCAGTACATTGTTTTCACTGGGGAAATGTATGAGTCGGCTGTTAATGATAATGCAGAGGCTTTTCCCAAGGTTGCTGTTGACGCATGTCCCACGGTAGTTATTGGGGTCAAATTTGTCTCCACTTTTGTGGATTGGGGTTATCAATCCTTGGTTGCGAATATTGGGGAAGATTCCAGAGCTAAGGATGATGTTAACAATTTAAGTATAACCAATTGAAATTTGTTGTCTGTATATTTGATCATTTCATTGAGGATACCATCAACACCACGTGCCTTTTTGGGTTGGAGGGTTTTTATTTTGTCCTGTAGCTTATTCAAGGTAATTGGAGAATCCAGTGGGTTCTGGTAGTCTTTAATAGTTAATTCTAAGATTTCTATTTGATCATGTATATGTTTTTGCTCTTTGTTATAGAGCCAAAAAGAATGGAGAAGTGGTTTACCCATACATCTCCATTTGGATAGATAATTATTCGTGTTGTTTAGTGTTTTCTAATTTTCCCAGAAGTGGTTAGTCTATGGATTCTTCAATTACATTGAGCTGATTTCTGACCTGCTGTTCCTTCTTTTTCCATAGTGTAATTCTGTATTGTTTTAGTGATTCACCATAGTGAAGGCGTAGACTCAGGTTTTCTGGGTCTCTATGTTTTTGGTTGGACAGATTTCTCAATTTATTTCTTAGGTTTTTGCATTCTTCATCAAACCATTTGTCATTGTTGTTCATTTTCTTCAGTTTTCTGTTTTGATTTTTTGGGGATTAGATAGGGAAGCTGAGAGGTCAAATATACTGTTAACATTTTCTACTGACAAATTTACACCTTCACTATAACCTTCACTATGTCCAGGAAGTTGCCTAGAAGGTATTGCATTTGTTATTGCCTAATTGTTTTTTGGTAGGTGTCCACAGTACATTCCTTCCATCTATAGCATTTCTTAATATTACTGAGTTCCTTTGGCTTTGATGCCTCATGATTGAGTATTGCTCTGTTCATTTGCTATGATCTGATAGGGGTGTCAATGTGATGAACGCTCTGAGAGACTCTGGGTTGAGGTCAGTGATAAAGTAGTCTACAGTACTACTGCCAAGAGATGAGCTGTAAGTGTAACAACCATAGGAGTCCCAGCGTGTGACAGATCTGCAGGAGTTGTGACCAGTTTTTGTTGGTTATGTTGTCATAGGGGCATATGGGGGAGGGAATGCTGTCACTTCTAGGCAGGTGTTTGTTCCGCTGTGTGCTGAGGGTGCCAGGTTCTTGTTCAGTTCTGGCATTTAGGTCGCCACAGACTCTGACCTTCATCTGCCTGCTGGTCTCAGCCGTCTGACTGTCTCTCTCTCTCTCGATGGGTCTCTCATTGTCTCCCGATGGGTTTCTTTCTCTCGCTTCTCTCTCTCTCTCTCTCTCTCTCTCTCTCTCTCTCATTGTCTCCCGATTGGGCTCTCTCACTGTCCCACTTTCTATCTGTTTGTGTCTGTCTTTCTCTCTCTCTCTCTTTTGCTTGCTATTTCCATCTGGCCTGTCATGTCTGCCCACAAGATGGATATCTCCACTACAAATGTACCACTCTACCTCTCCAAGGGTGCACTTGGGCTAGTGCCATTCACATATGCACAACATCAGGAATCTTGCTTAGATATTACAACATATAGCTTGAATTTAATAAATTTCCTGATTTCTTTGTCCTTCTGTCTCTGTATCTCTGCCTTTCTCTCTGTGTCTCTGTCTTGAACTCAGTGAGGATGTCTCTTTCTGTGTCTGTCTTTGTCTCTGTCTCTCTGTCTCTGTGTGTTTTAACTACTGTGAAGATCTCTTTCTGTGTCTGTCTTTGTCTCTGTCTCTCTGTCTCTGTGTGTTTAACTACTGTGAGGATGTCTCTTGTTTTTTTTTTACTTCTGTAAGTGAGGATTTGTCAATAAAGACCATCAAAAGTCTCTTCTCTCTCCCTCCTCCCCACTCTCTCTCTTTGTCTTTCACTTTCCCTCTCTCTCTCACCTCCCTCTCTCTCTCACCTCCCTCTCTCTGGCTGTCCCCTCTCATTTCTCTCTCTCTCTCTCTCTCTCTCTCTCTCTGATTTAATCGGGGTTGTTTTTATCGATGTGAGGGTGTGATTGGTATGGAGAAAAGCTGGGTGTGTAACTGACTGAGGTTGTTTATTGTCTCTGTCTCCAGGAGGTTGTCTCTCTGCCAGGCTCTGACCTTCATCTGCCTGCTGGTCTCTGCCGTCTACCTGTCCTCCCAGCCCAGCGTAAGTTGGTTCTTCACTCCCTTCTCCAGCACACCTCATTAATCAATCTTTTTTTTTTTTCTCCATTTTTTTTCTCAATTCTTTGGGAGAGGGGGGGGGGGGGGGGTGTTAGAATACCATTTTGGTATTTTGTATATAGTTATTTGTTTCAAAATGTATACCTTCACCAATTTGGCCACTTGGGTACATTTGGGCTACTTGTGTGGGACACCTGGGTGACTTCATGATAAATGTCATGTAGCACACTCATTTTGTAAGTTATCATTCTGAAACTTTGCACAAGTACTGTTGCCCTCATATATTTTTCACTGACATTGTCCCCATCATCCTATCTGAATGTTTGTTTTATCTTGTTCCTTTTAAAGATGATACAACAATAAAAATATAAAACGTATGGTTTCCTTCATTGTTTTATCTAAACCAGATCTATTGTGTTATATTCTCCTACATTCAATTCACATGTACACAAACTTCAGAGTGTTTTCTGTCAAATGGTACCAAGAATATGCATATCCTTGGTTCTGTGCCTGAGCTACAGGCTGTTAGATTTGGGTATGTCTTCAGGTGGAAATTGCACAAAGTAGGGGGGGAGCTGTAAGAGGTTTTAACACTGATAGACATGTCCACAGCGCCTGCTGAGGGCTGGGTTTCACGTCGCTAAAGAAGTTTCTTATTTCTCTCCACAGCCCTGCTGCACAGTCGCGAGAGAGTAACAATTATACAGTATATGTGTGAATGAACAGAATTTGTCAAATTAAGCACTTAACTGTTCTGCGAGCGTGTGATTTCATGTTGTCAAGATAACACTACTAAATAATGAAAATTAACACTTTCGCTAGGAAAGCTTTTGGAAACCTCAGACAAGAATGTTTGGATTCACCTCAACACCTACTGACTGGATGCCCACGGTTTTGAGTCAACTCATGAAACAATGCTACATTAATGGGACATTTCCAATCAACCCCCTGAAATGGAATTGAACCCATCCTGGCTGGAAGCTTTATAAACTCACAGACCTCATTCAGTAGCCTGCTCCCAGATCTGTTTGTGCATTCTTGCCAACTCCTATTGGCTTGACAATGACCATAGGAGTTGGCAAGACAGCAGAAACAGGTCTGAGAACAGGGCCTGATTAGTCTGATGCTCTAATCTGTGCAAAGAAAGTTTGTGTACCAAATGGCACCCTATTCCCTATATAGTGCACTATTAACCCTAACCCTATGGGCCCTGGTCAAAAGTAGTGGCCTATATAAGGAATAGGGTGCCATTTGGGACACAAATCCCTGTTCTCCAGTGTTTCCCTGAGGAAAATCCAGGTCATTTAGATAATATAGAAATCAAAGTGCTCCAACTAGTATCAGATGTGATGAGGGGTCCAGCTGGCACGGCGATTGAGGTTCTGAGGTTCTGGAAGAAAGGAGCTGATTGGAATGTTTGTGTAGCGTTTAGCCTGCTAATGGAGGCGGGGATGGCGGCATGTTCCTATAGGGCTGGTAGTTGCTCTCCATCTCTCTCCCATCTGGGCACTCTCTAATTGCTGTGTTGCCCCTTGCTTCTCCTTCAAGCGGAGCGGCCATCTTTCATCACTGTTTGTCTGGTTGTCAGGGAGAGCCTGAGGGTAAAGAGGCTTTCCTGACACACGTACACACACCCCTCACACTCCCCCACACAGACCTCCTCCTGACATTGACGCACAGACAGACCGGTTTAAAATGTGGCAGCAAAACTGAACTTGAGGTTGAATTTACAGCCTTGTTAACACCATCTCTTGGTCCTGGACTCTTTCTTTTGTTCTTTCACTCTTTCACTCTTTCACTCTCTCTCTCTCTCTCTCTCTCTCTCTCTCTCTCTCTCTCTCTCTCACACTCACTCATTCACTCACTCACTCACTCACTCACTCACTCACTCACTCACTCATTCACTCACTCACTCACTCACTCACTAACTCGCACACACACAAAAACCCTCCGGTGGCTGAGACAGTCAACCATTGCCCAGCCATGTCCGTCAACCGTCAGCCAATCATCCGTGTCATTCCTCTGACTGGGTTATGGTGAAAAGGGGAGTGATCAAATGGAGCACTTTACAGGTGTTTGTCTGACTAAGGTAGGCATGTGCCAAACTCTTGAAGTCAACTAAGGTGAAATCATGTCATGGGAGGGATCTGAACCCGGCTCACCCACGGTAGAGACCAAAGTCTCAAATCAAAGTGTATTGGTTGCATATTTTATAGAGGTTGCAGCGAAATGCTTAAGTCACTAGCTCCTAACAATGCAGTATCATGTCAAACAAGTACACAAATAATAAACAAGATATAACAAATACATTAAAAACACAACAGGAAATCAAGATTATAGAGTATTTTGTTTAGATCATTTAAGAAAAAAATTATTACTAAACACATTTAATCCCACTTTTTAACACAACAAAATGTAGGGGTATGAATACTTTCTGAAGCCCCTGTAGATGTATGTGAATGATGTGTGTAGACAATATGGACAGTATGTGAATAGAAAGGTGTGTATAGCAGTAGTTATATAGGATGAGCCATGACTAGAATACACTATATAGATGTTAATTAGGTAAAACAGTATGTAAACATTATTAAAGTGATCAGTGTTCAATGACTCTATGCACATAGGGCAGTGATCTCTAAGGTGTGGGGTAGATAACCCGGTTGTAGCCGGCTAGTGACCGTGTCTTAGGTACAGAGCAGGGTACTGGGCTGAGGCCGGCTAGTAGTGACTGTGCCTCTCGATCCCAGATTTGATGGTCCCAGTCTCTTGATGCACCTGTACTGTCTCCTCCTTCTAGACGGTAGCGGGATGAACAGGCCATGTCTCGGGGGGCTGGGGTCCTTGATCTTCTTGGCCTTCCTTTGACACTGGGTGCTGTAGATGTCCTGGAGAGCAGGCAATGTGTCCCTGATGAAGCATTGGGCTGACTACACCATCCTCTGGAGAGCCCTGCAGTTGCGGGCGATGTGATTGCCGTACCAGGCGGTGATACAGCCCGACAGGATGCTCTCAGTGGTGCAAGTTTGTGAGGGTCTTAGGGGCCAAGCCAAATTTCTTCAGCCTCCTGATGTTGAAGAGGTGCTGTTGCGCCTTCTTCACCACACTGTCTGTCTGTGTGAAGGGACCATTTCAGGTCACCAGTGATGTGCACGCCGAGGAACATGAAACATTTTACCCTCTCCATCGATGTGGATGGGGGTGTGCTCTCTGCTGTCTCCTGTAGTCTACGATCAGCTCCTTCATTTTGTTGACGTTAAGGGAGAGGTTGTTTTCCTGGCACCACTCCACCAGGTCTCTCACCTCCTCCCTGTTGGCCGTCTCGTCATTGTTGGTAATCAGGCCTACCACGGTTGTGTCGTCAGCAAACTTGATGATTGAGTTGGAGACTTGCCTGGCCACACACTCATGAGTGAACAGGGAGTACAATGTTAGACACTTGACATTGATTTTGAAGTCGCAGGCAGGGCTACCTCATCACGAGACCATGAACCAGGTGCTGGGCAATAATGCACGATGTATAAAGAAAGGCCAGCACACTGTATCATGCTGCTCCCCTGTGCTTTATCCATCCACTATGTTACACAAACAACAATTCAAATTTGTGGAAGTATTTATTCTTACCAGAGTCTTACCTGAGTCATTCAGATGCATCAAAATGATACACTTGAAAAACAACAATCTACCTTGATAACTACCATGGTTACCAATAATATGATTTAGTCTTCATAAAGGTGTGAATAGAAATGGTGTGAACGACGTTTTGTATCTGCTTCATATTCTGTATGAGTAGGACTGTTGATCCACGATGTCCTGTCCATGTACGAATATTCTATCTACAAGGCAAAACTGATCCTAGATCAGCACAGTTCTGTTCTCCTGAATCTTCTCTGGGATTAGTTTATGTGCATGTTCCTACAGCCACAAATCGACAATCTAGTCTAACATCTAAGTAAACCTAGTGCTAATTTAGGACCCGTCTTCCCTTTTTGAATCCCAATGAATAAGATCACATAGACGGGGGACCTGATCTTAGATCAGCACTCCTACCCTGAGATGTCCATCCATTCTGGTAGCCAGGTCAACCTGATTACCTATAAGCCACTCTGAGAGCGTTCAATTCAGAGGTCTTATGGCAAGTCAGTTAAGAACAAATTCTTATTTACAATTGACGGCCTACCCCAGCCAAACCCAGACGACGCTGGGCCAATTGTGTGCCGCCCTATGGGACTCCCAATCACGGACAGATGTGACAGCCTGGATTCGAAACCAGGGACTATTGCACTGAGATGCAGTGCCTTAGACTGCTGAACTACTTGGGAGTTCAAGAAGAGATTGTAAGGTTGTGGGTTTGTTTCCAGGTCGAGTCGTAGCAAAGACTCTAGAAACGAGGGCTCTCTGCTTGGCACACAGCAGTAGGGAGATAGTTTGGGGGTCAGGCCCTGCGACAGACTAGCATGTCCAAGGGGTGGTCACCAAGCTGCCTCACACTATAGAAATAGATTAGGCTCCTGTCCTATGGGCTGTTTTGGCTCAGACAAATATGACTTATTTACTCTGTAGAAATGAAGGGGATTCCTGATTCGCTCTACCTTACCTTCAATCACCTCTCCCGGAATATATTGAGGGATAAGGGGGTAATAAAGGGGATTGGGGGGTGTTTGGAAAGGTCAGAGGTTGTTTTCATTAGTCTAGTATGCCGGGCCTTCCTATCGCCAACTTTATCGATGCTAATTTAACTGGCGGTGGTTGTAACCCCAGGTCACCCTGCCATGGACAATATGATTGTGTGTGTAATGTAGTCCTCTAGTCTAGTCACTCCTGAACCTTAACGGAGGGAAATCTGACTCTGTCAGTTATAAAGAGGCAGATTTTGGGGCCGATTTCCAATCCACTCACTTGGCCTTTAGTGACTCCCCGTCATTGACCTGAAAATACCTGATTAGTATACAAATAATATGGCCTAAACTCCACCCAGGGCTAGGGCTCTCAGAGAGATAGGTGGGGATATAAACATATTGCTTACAGCTATGCACAACAAGGGAACTGATTGATCTGAAACTGGGCCAATAGTAGCCAACCAGGAAATCAGACAGGGTGAACACACACCTTCGGCACAGGTGTCAACCACGTACGTGCACAGCAATGCTTTCAGTAGAAGTGGATATGTTTGTCAGTGAGGGATACATAATAATGTGTACTGTAAGTGAAAGGTTTTGAAGCCCATGCTCTGCTCCCCTATGAAAGATAAGAGGGATCACTGACAGTTTAAATCCCCCTCCAGAGAAACCCTGGAATGCTTTTGAAAATGAACCGTTTAGTTCTCTCATCATTTTGTTGTTTGGCTGTGTTTACAGTTGTCACATAGGGGTGCAGGTACACACACACACACTCTTGAAATAGATTTATGTGATGGAGATGAAGCTTTTATATACAGCACTAAACAACTGGCTTCCCCAAGGTGATCTTGTTGACAGGTAGCAGGTTGTGTACAAACACACACACACACACACACAATGTGATATGTTAAATACTTATCCAGGCATTGTAAGATCTGGTATGCGTCTGAAATGTAGTCGGGTATGAACTCAAACTTTATGAACATGGGCCCAGAGCTCCACAATGGGGAGAGAGTTGTTGTATTTATTCTGGCAATTCATGTTCATGCTCAATCATTTGGAATGAAGGTACTGCTTTAATCATAATGTGTGAGTGGTAATAACGGAAACTGATTTGACTGTTGTCTAAGGGTATTGTTGAATGACCAAATCAATCAGTCAATCGTTCAATCCAAAGTGATGTATCTTCTAAGGAATCATAATTGGGGCCCTAGAGAATCCATTCTCCAACCAATAAGCTAATGGCCTTGGCCCTTTGGGATCAATTCTGTAGGAATCAATGAATAATCAGTTGATGCAGAGTGCTGTTTGTAATGTATGTGAACCATTAGAAATATATCAATATAGTCTAGTTTAGTTTACGTCAATAAATTATGTTGACCTCTGACCTTCTGTGTCTCAGTCTTCCAAGGTGTCTGCGTGGGGTCCTTCAGAGGGTCGTTCAGCGCGTGCCCGACGCCAGCTGCACTACAGGAACGAATGGGCCTCGTGGAATGGCTGGTCCGTGTGCTCGCGCTCATGTGGGGGAGGGGCCTCTGTGCGTACACGCACCTGCATCACCAGGTAAGAACCAGGGATGGTCCAATCACAATAGAGACTTGTTTCAAACAGGTTAATCCTCAAAAAATGTCAGTGAATGTCTTTGTATGCTGCTTTCTCTGTATTTGCTGTGGTCTATCTAGTAATAAAACATGAGAACACAATGACTACCATTCAAGACAGATTTCTGTAATGGGATGACCAGTGGCCTTATTTAGTGTGCCCATAAGTGTACAGTCTTACACTAAAAGTGCATTATCATCATTTTCACAATTTCACAGTATTATTCCAACCTTATTTTGAGGAAATATAAAACATAGGAAAATCAAGTTTTTAACTGGACAGGGCCTTTAACGTTTTGACCACAATGGCCCCAGTCAGATTGACTACTTCTCAAATGAAAACATTTGTCTGGAGGCTCATCCCTGTGTTCAGTAATCTCTGTTAAAGCAGAAGTAAAATCTCACATAATTTGGTCAGCTGCGTGTTCATATGTATTAGAAATGTAAATTTCCAGCAAATGCCAAGTCTCCCCCCGTTGCAAAAGGAAACTCTCAGGCAAAGCCCCCCGCCCCCCCTTCTGATCCGTGTGGGCACAGGTGCGATGCACTCGAGGCGAATCAGTTTAAGCATCGCCTTTTCCCAATCCTGATTCATCCAAATAACCAGTGACAAAAAAAAATGAACTAATGCTGCTCGGATCTCCCACATCCCACTCAGTCCTGGCAGATTCTCTCAGTCTACATGCTGAGTCACTAATGCTGCTCGGATCTCCCACATCCCACTCAGTCCTGGCAGATTCTCTCAGTCTACATGCTGAGTCACTAATGCTGCTCGGATCTCCCACATCCCACTCAGTCCTGGCAGATTCTCTCAGTCTACATGCTGAGTCACTAATGCTGCTCGGATCTCCCACATCCCACTCAGTCCTGGCAGATTCTCTCAGTCTACATGCTGAGTCACTAATGCTGCTCGGATCTCCCACATCCCACTCAGTCCTGGCAGATTCTCTCAGTCTACATGCTGAGTCACTAATGCTGCTCGGATCTCCCACATCCCACTCAGTCCTGGCAGATTCTCTCAGTCTACATGCTGAGTCACTAATGCTGCTCGGATCTCCCACATCCCACTCAGTCCTGGCAGATTCTCTCAGTCTACATGCTGAGTCACTAATGCTGCTCGGATCTCCCACATCCCACTCAGTCCTGGCAGATTCTCTCAGTCTACATGCTGAGTCACTAATGCTGCTCGGATCTCCCACATCCCACTCAGTCCTGGCAGATTCTCTCAGTCTACATGCTGAGTCACTAATGCTGCTCGGATCTCCCACATCCCACTCAGTCCTGGCAGATTCTCTCAGTCTACATGCTGAGTCACTAATGCTGCTCGGATCTCCCACATCCCACTCAGTCCTGGCAGATTCTCTCAGTCTACATGCTGAGTCACTAATGCTGCTCGGATCTCCCACATCCCACTCAGTCCTGGCAGATTCTCTCAGTCTACATGCTGAGTCACTAATGCTGCTCGGATCTCCCACATCCCACTCAGTCCTGGCAGATTCTCTCAGTCTACATGCTGAGTCACTAATGCTGCTCGGATCTCCCACATCCCACTCAGTCCTGGCAGATTCTCTCAGTCTACATGCTGAGTCACTAATGCTGCTCGGATCTCCCACATCCCACTCAGTCCTGGCAGATTCTCTCAGTCTACATGCTGAGTCACTAATGCTGCTCGGATCTCCCACATCCCACTCAGTCCTGGCAGATTCTCTCAGTCTACATGCTGAGTCACTAATGCTGCTCGGATCTCCCACATCCCACTCAGTCCTGGCAGATTCTCTCAGTCTACATGCTGAGTCACTAATGCTGCTCGGATCTCCCACATCCCACTCAGTCCTGGCAGATTCTCTCAGTCTACATGCTGAGTCACTAATGCTGCTCGGATCTCCCACATCCCACTCAGTCCTGGCAGATTCTCTCAGTCTACATGCTGAGTCACTAATGCTGCTCGGATCTCCCACATCCCACTCAGTCCTGGCAGATTCTCTCAGTCTACATGCTGAGTCACTAATGCTGCTCGGATCTCCCACATCCCACTCAGTCCTGGCAGATTCTCTCAGTCTACATGCTGAGTCACTAATGCTGCTCGGATCTCCCACATCCCACTCAGTCCTGGCAGATTCTCTCAGTCTACATGCTGAGTCACTAATGCTGCTCGGATCTCCCACATCCCACTCAGTCCTGGCAGATTCTCTCAGTCTACATGCTGAGTCACTAATGCTGCTCGGATCTCCCACATCCCACTCAGTCCTGGCAGATTCTCTCAGTCTACATGCTGAGTCACTAATGCTGCTCGGATCTCCCACATCCCACTCAGTCCTGGCAGATTCTCTCAGTCTACATGCTGAGTCACTAATGCTGCTCGGATCTCCCACATCCCACTCAGTCCTGGCAGATTCTCTCAGTCTACATGCTGAGTCACTAATGCTGCTCGGATCTCCCACATCCCACTCAGTCCTGGCAGATTCTCTCAGTCTACATGCTGAGTCACTAATGCTGCTCGGATCTCCCACATCCCACTCAGTCCTGGCAGATTCTCTCAGTCTACATGCTGAGTCACTAATGCTGCTCGGATCTCCCACATCCCACTCAGTCCTGGCAGATTCTCTCAGTCTACATGCTGAGTCACTAATGCTGCTCGGATCTCCCACATCCCACTCAGTCCTGGCAGATTCTCTCAGTCTACATGCTGAGTCACTAATGCTGCTCGGATCTCCCACATCCCACTCAGTCCTGGCAGATTCTCTCAGTCTACATGCTGAGTCACTAATGCTGCTCGGATCTCCCACATCCCACTCAGTCCTGGCAGATTCTCTCAGTCTACATGCTGAGTCACTAATGCTGCTCGGATCTCCCACATCCCACTCAGTCCTGGCAGATTCTCTCAGTCTACATGCTGAGTCACTAATGCTGCTCGGATCTCCCACATCCCACTCAGTCCTGGCAGATTCTCTCAGTCTACATGCTGAGTCACTAATGCTGCTCGGATCTCCCACATCCCACTCAGTCCTGGCAGATTCTCTCAGTCTACATGCAGAATCTGCCCGCGGGACATCAGGCTCACCTTAATAGCCTTTATTTGATTGTTACACCATAGAACCCTCCTTATTTCTAAGTCATTGTCATTTTCATAAATGACTGAACTCTGTCCCAGGAACCCAGTTGGCGGACCATGTTCAGGAGACCCCAGACAATACAAGATCTGCAACACCAAGGTATGTGTCAACACGATGACATCACCACACAGGGAAAGCAGTATGCTGTGTTTGCACATGTCTATCATGCCAAGACCTACTGGCCCAATACAACATCCACAATATCATGCAGCCAAGTGAGTGTCAAGCTTGTGTACGGAACGCAATGGAAAACGGTTTAAAACATTTTGGAAAGGAACATTTAAAGGAGCATTTTGTTTTGGATGAGTCCAGGAAGTCCCTTTAGTCTAATTAACACACCCCTGGTCTCATCTGTTGAAGTGCCAACTCCTCTGACTCCTACCATAGGCCTACATGACACGCTGGCAAGACAATGGATAAACACAACAGAACGAGGAGTTGGCTAAATCACAAACAGATCTGTAACCCTGCGTCAGCCTTGTGTGTATGACAGGAATTTGTAACCTATCAATTTGTCACTTGTTGCTTTTTTTTGGAGTTTGAGATTCCACTGTGTTACAATCTCATTGTAACTGTGACTTGTTGTCATGTGCTGTCTACTGCAGACCCCCATTCACTCTTTGCCCCGAGACACAAGGGTTCGATTCCTGGTCCACCCTAAAGTCAATCACTTTCAACCCTGCATCATCCCTTTCTGCTTTCTCCCTTTCTTCACTGTCTAAGAATAACCAAACCCAAGGGAAAATACATCTGTTCTCCTTCAACAACAAAAAAGGTGTCATCAGAATCACAACTTTCTAATGATGGATTTCCATACAGAATGGTCGATGCAGACCTTCGTATTGTTGTCAAACATTTTGAAACGATAAGCTAAGTGTGCTTCAGGGCTGATAACAAAGTTGGTTCAGTGAATGTGAACTGTGCTGTTACTATATTTAACTAAGCAGGTATGCTGTCTGGGCGTGATCGGTTTCACTGACACATGAACCTGTCACTCCATTGTACTGTACACAAGTTGAGCTCCTGATACTATATGAACAGTACATATACTTCTATCTGAGTCCCAGAAATAGATAGATACAACAGAGTTTTCATCTACACCCTCAGTGAATAGTATATTTTCATGGTATATATTCTTGAAGATATACCGTCCAAGACGTTGGTTTACCTGGAAGGTATACGGTGAGGATCCTCTGTCAGAAGTATGGGTGTGTACATGTGTGTTTAGACAGTGAGTCAGTATTGGTTACAGTATATTAAACATATTAACATAAGGTGGTGAGGTGTGTTGAGGCATGCATGTGTGAGTGCATAGCACTGGGTAACCAGGTCTCTCTATTGTATGTATCTGTCTGCTGCAGGGGTGTGCTGGGCGCTCAGAGGACTTCAGGGAGATGCAGTGTTCTGCCTACAACGACAGACCGCTGGTGGCTGGAAACAGTTACAGATGGACCACCTTCCATGGAGGTCGGTGAGGCATGGTGTGTGTGTGTGTGTGTGTGTGTGTGTGTGTGCGCGCTAAATGTGGCATATGTCCATTGGGAAATCTGCTTGTCATTTGGCCACATCTGTATTATGAATTCAGTCCATACTCTCCACTGACCTGTTTCACCCTTTCCCCTCTGCACCCTACCCCCACCACTACTTCCCCCCCATTTCCTACCTCCATCCCCGCTCTCCTACCTCATTCCATTCCCATCTGTCCTCCACCTGCTACTAGTTACCTCCTTCCATCAATTAAAATGTCCAGTTCTTTTAAACCCTGTCCTGCAGTACTACGGCTAGGAGATAATAGACTAGAATAGCCAGTAGTAACGTGACTAACCCAACTTTCTAGTAACTGTACTGTTTAGTCGTATGTGAGAGGTAATGTCTGTCCGTGAGGAGGTTGTTTATATATGTATGTTTGCCTTGTCTTGTGATACCACCTCCTAACCTAAGGTTCTAACCCGTGTGAGCTGAGCTGTCTGGCCCAGGGTCACAACTTCTACTACAACTTTGGTCGTGTCCTGGACGGCACTGCCTGCAGTAAAGAGCCTGGAGATGTGTGTGTCAACGGAAAATGCTTGGTGAGTGACAATTTTGTGTGTATGTGTCCACTACGCAGAGAGGTGGTCTCACTATGTGTGTGTGTGTCAGGCAGTACTGGAATCGAAAGCACACACTCTCCCTCTTGCATCCCCTTTCTCTCTGTCTGGGCAGTATTGGGACTGTCTCTGTCTGGGCAGTATTGGGACTGTCTCTGTCTGGGCAGTATTGGGACTGTCTCTGTCTGGGCAGTATTGGGACTGTCTCTGTCTGGGCAGTATTGGGAATGTCTCTGTCTGGGCAGTATTGGGACTGTCTCTGTCTGGGCAGTATTGGGACTGTCTCTGTCTGGGCAGTATTGGGACTGTCTCTGTCTGGGCAGTATTGGGACTATCTCTGTCTGGACAGTATTGGGACTGTCTCTGTCTGGACAGTATTGGGACTGTCTCTGTCTGGATAGTATTGGGACTGTCTCTGTCTGGACAGTATTGGGACTGTCTCTGTCTGGACAGTATTGGGACTGTCTCTGTCTGGACAGTATTGGGACTGTCTCTGTCTGGACAGTATTGGGACTGTCTCTGTCTGGACAGTATTGGGACTGTCTCTGTCTGGACAGTATTGGGACTGTCTCTGTCTGGACAGTATTGGGACTGTCTCTGTCTGGACAGTATTGGGACTGTCTCTGTCTGGGCAGTATTGGGACTGTCTCTGTCTGGGCAGTCTTGGGACTGTCTCTGTCTGGGCAGTATTGGGACTGACACACACACACACACACACACGCCCACACACACACGCCCACGCCCACACACACACACACACACACACACGCCCACACACACACGCTCGCACACAAACACAGCCTCTAAAGGATAGACGGAGCAAAATCAATGTCAAGGGCTGACATTCTTTGTGGCTTTTTCTTTTAGAACTAATTTATGTTTAGTCAAATCTGGATTCATGAAGTTTCGATGAGGGAACACTAATGGTACTTGCTGCACTCTAAGAAACAGAATGTACAAACAGAGCATTAACAGAATGTTACTCTAGGCCCATAAATGCACTCTGTGTGTATGTGTGTGTGTGTGTTCTGAGGGTCAAAGCAGAGGCCCCCAAACTCTAAGCTCTGGCCCTCCGCCACTAAATTCTCAACCTAAGTGATTCCTGCAGGACAGTGAACGAGTGTTCAAGCAGCAGAGAAAGACACACACGGACACACACACACACAGACACACAGACACACACACACGGACACAAACACACACACACACAGACACAATCATGTTGTTGCTCTGTGTATGTGGAACAATGCAACAAGGGATGCACGATGGGCCCTTTCAGGGACACACACTCACACACACACACACACACACACCTCAGTAATAGGGTTCTCCCATCCCACACACACACCTCAGTAAAAGGGTTCTCCCATCCCACACACACACCTCAGTAATAGGGTTCTCCCATCCCCCACACACACCTCAGTAATAGGGTTCTCCCATCCCCAACACACACCTCAGTAATAGGGTTCTCCCATCCCATATACACACACCTCAGTAATAGGGTTCTCCCATCCCCCACACACTCCAGCAGATGGAGATGATTGGAAAATCAATTCTCTCCCCAGAGGTTGAGGCTTTGGTAGTACATTATGGTCCTCCATCAAATCCCAAAATCAAAATGTGTGTGCGTGTGTGTGTGCAGAGAAATGTAGGAGTGTGAACATTAGCATTTTGGTCTTTATGTTTGTGTGTGTGCTTGAATGTCTTTGTGTGAGTTGATGGGTATGAGGGGATTTATGGGGCGTGAGGTCAGCAGTGGCCCTAAACTGTCTGAGGTCCCAGGGGGCATGGTCTAGGACAGGAAGCAGATGCAGAGTCCAGCTGGTCTGGAAGGCGGCGTGACACAGATTGAGTTCAGGCCCACACTACACATAGCTGCCTGGACTAAATGTGTGTGTGTGTGTGTGTGTGTGTGTGTGTGTGTGTGTGTGTGTGTGGGGGGGGGGGGGGGGGGGGGGGGTATTCATGTATACAGTAAAGAGTGCCTCATGCACTCAGGTAGCTTGTTGTGTTGATTCATATACTGTTGCGTACACAGATTCACTGTGTGTGTGTGAGGGGTAGATAATTATATGTTTCCTAGATTGCTGGTCTCTACTCTAGAACCTCCCACTTGATTGGTTTTCTCTGCACTGCAGAAGGAACATACAGATTGTAATCTGACTGGTGTGTAGCAAGCAATTGACCCCTGACCCCACGCACACACACACACACACACACACAGACGGAGACGCACGCACACACACAGATGGAGACGCACGCACACACACACACACACACACACACACACACACACACACACACACACACACACACACACACACACACACACACACACACACACAAACATGCACAGACGCCCACATGAATCTGGGGCAGCAGCTAGCCGAGTGGTTAGAGTGTTGGGCCAGTAACCGTTGTTGGATCGAATCCCCAAACTGACAAGGTAAAAATATGTCGCTCTGCCCCTGAACAAGGCAGTTAACCTACTGTTCCCCAGTAGGCCGTCATTGAAAATAAGAATTTGTTCTTAACTGACTAGCCTGGTTAAATAAAGGTTACATTTAAAATGTAAAAAAGCTTCTCTCTGAGTGTTTTAATGTATATGATGGTATGATGCTTTTCACCAGGCTTCAAAGTGCTTTGTAGGGTTGGTATTTCTCCTCTCCTCGTCTCTCTTCTCATCGTCTCTCCTCTCATCGTCTCTCCTCTCAACGTCTCTCCTCTCATCGTCTCTCCTCTCACCGTCTCTCCTCTCACCGTCTCTCCTCTCCTCGTCTCTCATCGTCTCTCTTCTCATCGTCTCTCCTCTCATCGTCTCTCCTCTCATCCATCATCTCTCCACTTCTCTCCTTGTCTATTTTTTTATTCTCTCCTCTCATCGTCTTTCCACCTCTCTCCTATTCTCTCCTCTCCTTATCTCTCCTCTCATCGTCTCTCCTCGTCTCTCCTCTCCTTGTTTCTCCTCTCCTCGTTTCTCCTCGTCTCTCCTCTCCTCGTCTCTCCTCTCCTCGTCTCTCCTCTCCTTGTCTCTCCTCTCATCGTCTCTCCTATTCTCTCCTCTCATCGTCTCTCCTATTCTCTCCTCTCATCGTCTCTCCACATCTCTCCTCTCATCGTCTCTCCATGTCTCTCCTCATCGTCTCTCCACCTCTCCTTGTCTCTCCTCGTCTCTCCACGTCTCTCCTCTCCTCGTCTCTCCACGTCTCTCCTCTCATCATCTCTCCTCTCATCGTCTCTCCACGTCTCTCCTCTCATCGTCTTTCCACCTTTCTCCTATTCTCTCCTCTCCACGTCTCTCCTCTCATCGTCTCTCCTTATCTCTCCTCTCATCGTCTCTCCTCGTTTCTCCTCTCCTCGTCTCTCCTCTAATCTTCTCTCCTCGTCTCTCCTCTCCTCGTCTCTCCTCTCCTCGTCTCTCCTCTTCTCTCCTATTCTCTCCTCTCATCGTCTCTCCTATTCTCTCCTCTCATCGTCTCTCCACGTCTCTCCTCATCGTCTCTCCACCTCTCCTTGTCTCTCCACGTCTCTCCTCTCCTCGTCTCTCCACGTCTCTCCTCTCCTCGTCTCTCCACTCATCGTCTCTCCACGTCTCTCCTCTCATCATCTCTCCTCTCATCGTCTATTTTTTTATTCTCTCCTCTCATCGTCTTTCCACCTCTCTCCTATTCTCTCCTCTCCTTATCTCTCCTCTCATCGTCTCTCCTCGTCTCTCCTCTCCTTGTTTCTCCTCTCCTCGTTTCTCCTCGTCTCTCCTCTCCTCGTCTCTCCTCTCCTCGTCTCTCCTCTCCTTGTCTCTCCTCTCATCGTCTCTCCTATTCTCTCCTCTCATCGTCTCTCCTATTCTCTCCTCTCATCGTCTCTCCACATCTCTCCTCTCGTCGTCTCTCCACGTCTCTCCTCATCGTCTCTCCACCTCTCCTTGTCTCTCCTCGTCTCTCCACGTCTCTCCTCTCCTCGTCTCTCCACGTCTCTCCTCTCATCATCTCTCCTCTCATCGTCTCTCCACGTCTCTCCTCTCATCGTCTTTCCACCTTTCTCCTATTCTCTCCTCTCCACGTCTCTCCTCTCATCGTCTCTCCTTATCTCTCCTCTCATCGTCTCTCCTCGTTTCTCCTCTCCTCGTCTCTCCTCTAATCTTCTCTCCTCGTCTCTCCTCTCCTCGTCTCTCCTCTCCTCGTCTCTCCTCTTCTCTCCTATTCTCTCCTCTCATCGTCTCTCCTATTCTCTCCTCTCATCGTCTCTCCACGTCTCTCCTCATCGTCTCTCCACCTCTCCTTGTCTCTCCACGTCTCTCCTCTCCTCGTCTCTCCACGTCTCTCCTCTCCTCGTCTCTCCACTCATCGTCTCTCCACGTCTCTCCTCTCATCATCTCTCCTCTCATCGTCTCTCCACGTCTCTCCTCGTCTCTCCACGTCTCTCCTCTCATCGTCTCTCCTATTCTCTCCTCTCATCGTCTCTCCACGTCTCTCCTCATCGTCTCTCCACCTCTCCTTGTCTCTCCACGTCTCTCCTCTCCTCGTCTCTCCACGTCTCTCCTCTCCTCGTCTCTCCACTCATCGTCTCTCCACGTCTCTCCTCTCATCATCTCTCCTCTTATCGTCTCTCCACGTCTCTCCTCTCATTGTCTTTCCACCTCTCTCCTATTCTCTCCTCTCCACGTCTCTCCTCTCATCGTCTCTCCTTATCTCTCCTCTCATCGTCTCTCCTCGTTTCTCCTCTCCTCGTCTCTCCTCTAATCTTCTCTCCTCGTCTCTCCTCTCCTCGTCTCTCCTCTCCTCGTCTCTCCTCTCCTCTTCTCTCCTATTCTCTCCTCTCATCGTCTCTCCTATTCTCTCCTCTCATCGTCTCTCCACGTCTCTCCTCATCGTCTCTCCACCTCTCCTTGTCTCTCCACGTCTCTCCTCTCCTCGTCTCTCCACGTCTCTCCACTCATCGTCTCTCCACGTCTCTCCACTCATCGTCTCTCCACGTCTCTCCTCTCATCATCTCTCCTTTCATCGTCTCTCCACGTCTCTCCTCTCATCGTCTCTCCACGTCTCTCCTCACCTCGTCTCTCCACTCATCGTCTCTCCACGTCTCTCCTCTCATCATCTCTCCTCTCATCGTCTCTCCACGTCTCTCCTCTCATCGTCTCTCCACGTCTCTCCTCTCCACGTCTCTCCAGAGTGGAACATGCTTCAACAGAGACAGTGGGGATGTTCACCATAGAGCAACATCTGACTACATGGACATAGTTAATTAGTGCTGTGCCCCTTGTCCTTTTATGTAGTGGAAAAAGACATCCACATCTTCAACTTACCTCCATCGCTAGGTCACCATCTTCTAAGAAATGTTGGTGTGGTATTATCTACATGCCCTACTTCCTGTTCAGAATTATTCTGAAGCCTTCTGAGTTCTGTGGTATTGTAGAAAACCTGCACCCCTCAACTAGAACTGCTTTACGATTACTGCAATTCTGCCATAGGGGGAAGGGCTCTCTGTTTACATGGCACACCCCTGACTTCTTATGGGACTTTTGACCCGCCAATCATCACCCCTGAACTTTACGCCTGGACTGATATATTGGGGTCAGCATGCCCAAGCCGGGGTCAGAGGTCAGTCCCACTTTTACAGAGAAAGGAGAAAACAACTAGACTTTTCCATAGGCTCTTTTCTGCCAAAGGGTTACCAACTCTGAACTCCCGGACGTGGTGTGAATGTGTCATGATGAAAAAGTAGTCATAAAGCTGTGTGTCTGAGGCATAGTAAAGGAGCCTGTCCAGTCTAATCACGTACCCGGAGTGATCGTCCCTTAAAGGTAGACCCAGCGATATGACATAAACACAAAAAGTAAACAGCAGCGTGGGTCAATTTCCGCAACAACTAAGAGCGTTGAAGCGCGAGGCAGAAATTCTCAGCCATTTTGGTTCCGTGGGTCCCACGTTGTAACAACGTGAAACGAACCCGTGCACATGTGCAGATGCTGTGTGTGACTGTGTGGGAGTGAAGTCTTGCATCTCACTCATCTCAATATCTGCAGTGCTGCTTGTGGCATTTCACTGGGTCTACGTTTAACAAGGCCATCAGCAGTTACTGGTGCTCTTTTTCAGGTGGTATCTTGGGGTATTTGGTTTTCAACCTTGATTTGTTTTTGCTTTGTCTGTTGTGTGTCTGGTTTTATGTTAATTGTCTGTGTGTTGTCTTTTTCTGTGTTGTCTGAACGTTGCCTGTGTTGTCTGAACGTTGCCTGTATGTTGCCTGTCTTGTGCAGACACCGGGCTGTGACCTGATCTTGGGCTCGGACCAGCAGGAGGATGCCTGTATGGTGTGTGGAGGACAGAACTCCACCTGTCTACACCACAGGAGTGTGTACCAGAATGCACAGGGAGCAGGTACACATAAGCACACACACACACACACAAACTCGAAGCATAGACAGAGCAAACAAAATGTCAAAGGCTGACACACTGAATGTACAAAACATTACAAATTTCCTAATATTTGGTTGCACCCCCCTTTGCCCTCAGAACAGCCTCAATCTGTCAGCCATGGACTCTACAAGGTGTTGAAAGCGTTAAACAGGGATGCTGGCCCATGTTGACTCTACAAGGTGTTGAAAGCGTTCCACAGGGACGCTGACCCATGTTGACTCTACAAGGTGTTGAAAGCGTTCCACAGGGATGCTGGCCCATGTTGACTCTACAAGGTGTTGAAAGCGTTCCACAGGGATGCTGGCCCATGTTGACTCTACAAGGTGTTGAAAGCGTTCCACAGGGATGCTGGCCCATGTTGACTCTACAAGGTGTTGAAAGCGTTCCACAGGGATGCTGGCCCATGTTGACTCTACAAGGTGTTGAAAGCGTTCCACAGGGATGCTGGCCCATGTTGACTCTACAAGGTGTTGAAAGCGTTCCACAGGGATGCTGGCCCATGTTGACTCTACAAGGTGTTGAAAGCGTTCCACAGGGATGCTGGCCCATGTTGACTCTACAAGGTGTTGAAAGCGTTCCACAGGGATGCTGGCCCATGTTGACTCTACAAGGTGTTGAAAGCGTTCCACAGGGATGCTGGCCCATGTTGACTCTACAAGGTGTTGAAAGCGTTCCACAGGGATGCTGGCCCATGTTGACTCCAATGCTTCCCATGGTTGTGTCAAGTTGACTGGATGTCCTTTGGGTGGTGGCCCATTGATTCACACAGGAAGAAACTGTTGAGCGCGGAGAAACCCAGTAGCGGTGCAGTTCTTGACTGAAACTGGTGCGCCTGGCACCTACTATCATACCCCGTTCAAAGGCACTTAAATCTTTTGTCTTGCCCATTCACCCTCTGAATGGCACACATATACAATCCATGTCTGAATTGTCTCAAGGCTTAAAACCCCTTCTTTAATCTGTCTCCTCCCCTTCATGTACCCTGATTGAAGTGGCTTTAACAGGTGACATCAATACGGGATCATAGAATTCACTTGGTCAGTGTATGTCATGGAAAGAGCAGGTGTTTCTAATGTTTTGTACACTCGGTGTTTATGTTTAGTCAAATCTGGATTCATGAAGTTTCGATGAGGGAACACTAATGGTACTTGCTGCACTCTAGGAAACAGAATGTACAAACAGAGCGTCAACAGAATGTTACTCTAGGCCCATAAATGCTGTGTGTGTGTGTGTGTGTGTGTGTGTGTGTGTGTGTGTGTGTGTGTGTTTTCTGAGGGTCAAAGCAGAGGCCCCCAAACTATAAGCTCTGGCCCTCTGCCATGGAATTCTCAACCTAAGTGATTCCTGCAGGACAGTGACCGAGTGTTCAAGCAGCAGAGAAAGACACACACGGACACACACACACACGGACACACACACACACGGACACACACACACACGGACACGCACTTGCACTCTGTGCAAGGCAGACACAGGCACCCAAACAAGAATACACAATAATAAATCCCCCCTCCCCCCTCCCCTCGACACATACACACACACAGACCCACACAGACATACACACACAGAGCGGCCAACACCTCTGGCGTGCGATTTGGCACTGCGCTCCTTTCTGAAACAGAATCCTCTGTTGAGCTGGCGCCGCGTGTGGGCACAGTGACTGAAGAGAGACTGTACTGCTTCATGATGGTTCAGCTTGAGTGAGGAGACAACATGGAGATAAAGGAGGCTTTGTTTGAGTGCCTGGGCAGCCTAGGAGGGCTTCCCGAGTTTTCTCTCCTCCTGCAGCTGTGTGTCCCAATGAGGCATAACATATTTGATGCCGCTGGGCGTAATCATTGCTTCCCACAGGGTCAAAAGCCAAGGGCCCAGAGAACTCATCACGGTCAAGCTATACATACATTTATCTTTGAGTCATTTAGCAGACGCTCTTATCCAGAGTGACTTACAATAGTGAGTTCATACATTTGTCTTACCTTTTCTAACTCTAAGATCTTCTTAAGGTCAGGCACGTCTGGTGTGCAGGTGTTTGTTCCAGCCCGGTACTAACTCACCAGATTCAAATAATCATCACGGTCAGGCTATAACACTCTAATGTTAACCGGAGGCGGAACAGAACCGTAACTCAAGGTTGATAACTCAAACCCTACAGCTGAACTCTACAGGATAGGCACTTTTGTGGCCAAATTGTGTGAAGATCTTTGTTCCAGCCTAGCACTAATACAAAAATACATCTAGATCAGTTTCATAAGTCAACATCCCTGTGCAGATCTATCACATACATCTAGATCAGTTTCATAAGTCAACAGCCCTGTGCAGATCTATCACAGACATATAGATCAGTTTCATAAGTCAACAGCCCTGTGCAGATCTATCACATACAACTAGATCAGTTTCATAAGTCAACAGCCCTGTGCAGATCTATCACATACATATAGATCAGTTTCATAAGTCAACAGCCCTGTGCAGATCTATCACATACATCTAGATCAGTTTCATAAGTCAACAGCCCTGTGCAGATCTATCACATACATCTAGATCAGTTTCATAAGTCAACAGCCCTGTGCAGATCTATCACATACATCTAGATCAGTTTCATAAGTCAACAGCCCTGTGCAGATCTATCACATACATCTAGATCAGTTTCATAAGTCAACAGCCCTGTGCAGATCTATCACATACATCTAGATCAGTTTCATAAGTCAACAGCCCTGTGCAAATCTATCACATACATCTAGATCAGTTTCATAAGTCAACAGCCCTGTGCAGATCTATCACATACATATAGATCAGTTTCATAAGTCAACAGCCCTGTGCAGATCTATCACATACATCTAGATCAGTTTCATAAGTCAACAGCCCTGTGCAGATCTATCACATACATCTAGATCAGTTTCATAAGTCAACAGCCCTGTGCAGATCTATCACATACAACTAGATCAGTTTCATAAGTCAACAGCCCTGTGCAGATCTATCACATACAACTAGATCAGTTTCATAAGTCAACAGCCCTGTGCAGATCTATCACATACAACTAGATCAGTTTCATAAGTCAACAGCCCTGTGCAGATCTATCACATACAACTAGATCAGTTTCATAAGTCAACAGCCCTGTGCAGATCTATCACATACATATAGATCAGTTTCATAAGTCAACAACCCTGTGCAGATCTATCACATACATATAGATCAGTTTCATAAGTCAACAGCCCTGTGCAGATCTATCACATACAACTAGATCAGTTTCATAAGTCAACAGCCCTGTGCAGATCTATCACATACAACTAGATCAGTTTCATAAGTCAACAGCCCTGTGCAGATCTATCACATACAACTAGATCAGTTTCATAAGTCAACAGCCCTGTGCAGATCTATCACATACATCTAGATCAGTTTCATAAGTCAACAGCCCTGTGCAGATCTATCACATACATCTAGATCAGTTTCATAAGTCAACAGCCCTGTGCAGATCTATCACATACATCTAGATCAGTTTCATAAGTCAACAGCCCTGTGCAGATCTATCACATACATCTAGATCAGTTTCATAAGTCAACAGCCCTGTGCAGATCTATCACATACATATAGATCAGTTTCATAAGTCAACAGCCCTGTGCAGATCTATCACATACAACTAGATCAGTTTCATAAGTCAACAGCCCTGTGCAGATCTATCACATACATCTAGATCAGTTTCATAAGTCAACAGCCCTGTGCAGATCTATCACATACAACTAGATCAGTTTCATAAGTCAACAGCCCTGTGCAGATCTATCACATACATATAGATCAGTTTCATAAGTCAACAGCCCTGTGCAGATATATCACATACAACTAGATCAGTTTCATAAGTCAACAGCCCTGTGCAGATCTATCACATACATCTAGATCAGTTTCATAAGTCAACAGCCCTGTGCAGATCTATCACATACATATAGATCAGTTTCATAAGTCAACAGCCCTGTGCAGATCTATCACATACATATAGATCAGTTTTATAAGTCAACAGCCCTGTGGTGTAGAGCTGACGTAAGGAGAGACGAGACAAAACTAGTTTAATAATTTTGTGTTGTAGAACAGCTGACTTACTCCAGCTCTTCACACAACATGGCAAAATCTTTGCGAGTCATTAATTTAATGGAGACAGTCTGAACCATAGAGATAGATAGAGGACTCTGGATTTGGATTTGTCCTACTTTTGCTTTGCTTTTGGCCATGCTACAACCACGGAATTTGAGTTTAAAGCTATTTCATGGCATTTTTAACAGTACAGTACCTACTAACTCGAAATAGGTACAGCCACACAGTGATGTTAGCTTGCATAGAAAATGTTTTGGGTTTTTAGATGTTGCTAGATGTTTGTTTGAACGAGGATGTCCTGAACACAGCTGAACTTATTAAGGGTAGGCCCCTCCGGGATCTGCAGGCCTTTGTTCTAGCCTAGCACTAACATACAAGATTCATTCAAAAAACTCAAACTCGGGTTCATAACTAAGTCTATTGCTGAACCATAGAGACAGATAGAGGACTCTAGATGGATATAACCCGTTTTAGCATGGACATTGCAATTGAGGGCTTCCACCGTTTTAAACTAGCAAATGATTAGAGCATTGTCTTCAAATTGAGTTGCCTATGGTTAGGAAATGTCTTTAAAGCGGCAATCTACAGTAGAAACAATAACAAAGTGTTCTTCCTGCCCCTGGTTCAGTAAACAGCTGAGGGATGGGGCTGCAGAAATGAACCACTCTCATGTTCATAGACAAAGCTATGGATGCAAGGACTGACCATGATATCAACATTGTAGTTTTAACCATGTTTTGAGGCCATATAGTGTTTGTTAACATTTTCTTTGTTTACAAACGGAGTAAAACAAGCTTATATTTTGTGTTGTGATGAGGTAGGACAGATGAAGTAAGTTTATGAGGCATTTATAAGTTCAGAGGGAACATATAATTAATTTATCCCCATAAAATGGATGTAGCAACTGCTGATTGCCACTTTAAGCTATATCACCTCAATCTAGTGACCAAAAGAAATGAATTTCACACAATATTTGGTTCAGGACTGTGTTACAGGTGGCGGTAAATCACCAAATTAGCTTTACGCTTTCTTCAAATGGACCCGTTTAAAATGGCACTATAACTCTTAATTCACACACAGCTTTCATCTCAGAGACCTACAATTGTCAAAACAAGAGCAACGGTTTCTCAGTCCCATAGAAAAACCACGATGAATAGGGTAGTCTTGCTGCTCGCTTTTCACACACCAGCAGCAGGGGAACCACAGAGATGTTGACTGCTTTTGACTAGTGAAATATCACTCTCTAAATGAATGGTTCATGCTTTTGTCTTGATGGTGAAATATCCCGCTTTGGTTTAACCATTAATAAACTGTCTGTAAATCATTATGTAATTCTAATTTAGTTATCATTAATGAGTAAATTAATATGTATTAACAATTTGCTATGAGAATATATCTCAGAAAAAAAGCTATATGTATATACGTATATAAACTCCACAAAAAAAGAAACATCCCTTTTTCAGGACCCTGTCTTTCAAAGATAATTTGTAAAAATACAAATAACTTCACAGATCTTCATTGTAAAGGGTTTAAACGCTGTTTCCCATGCTTGTTCAATGAACCATAAACAATTAATGAACATGGAACTGTCGTTAAGACACTAACAGCTTACAGACGGTAGGCAATTAAGGTCACAGTTATGAAAAGTTAGGACATGAAAGAGGCCTTTCTACTGACTGAAAAACACCAAAATAAAGATGCCCAGGGTCCCTGCT
Organism: Oncorhynchus mykiss; assembly: GCF_057628025.1. Classification (NCBI taxonomy): domain Eukaryota; kingdom Metazoa; phylum Chordata; class Actinopteri; order Salmoniformes; family Salmonidae; genus Oncorhynchus; species Oncorhynchus mykiss. The sequence continues at coordinate 33,549,646 of NC_143047.1, forward strand.
CATCTGCGTGAACGTGCCTTAGGCATGCTGCAAGGAGGCATGAGGACTGCAGATGTGGCCAGGGCAATAAATTGCAATGTCCGTACTGTGAGACGCCTAAGACAGCGCTACAGGGAGACAGGACGGACAGCTGATCGTCATCGCAGTAGCAGACCACGTGTAAAAACCCATGCACAGGATCGGTACATCCGAACATCACACCTGCAGACAGGTACAGGATGGCAACAACAACTGCCCGAGTTACACCAGGAACGCACAATCCCTCCATCAGTGCTCAGACTAAGGGCTTGTAGGCCTGTTGTAAGGCAGGTCCTCACCAGACATCACCAGCAACAACGTCGACTATGGGCATAAACCCACCGTCGCTGGACCAGACAGGACTGGCAAAAAGTGCTCTTCACTGACGACTCACGGTTTTGTCTCACCAGGGGTGATGGTCGGATTCGTGTTTATCGTCAAAGGAATGAGCGTTACATCGAGGCCTGTACTCTGGAGCGGGATCGATTTGGAGGTAGAGGGTCCGTCATGGTTGTGGTGTGTCACAGCATCATCGGACTGAGCTTGTTGTCATTACAAGCAATCTCAATGCTGTGCGTTACAGGGAAGACATCCTCCTCCCTCATGTGGTACCCTTCCTGCAGGCTCATCCTGACATGACCCTCCAGCATGACAATGCCACCAGCCATACTGCTCGTTCTGTGCGTGATTTCCTTCAAGACAGGAATGTCAGTGTTCTGCATGGCCAGCGAAGAGCCCGGATCTCAATCCCATTGAGCACGTCTGGGACCTGTTGGATCGGAGGGCGAGGGCTAGGGTCCGGGAACTTGCAGGTGCCTTGGTGGAAGAGTGGGGTAACATCTCACAGCAAGAACTGGCAAATCTGGGGCAGACTATGAGTAGGAGATGCACTGCAGTACTTAATGCAGCTGGTGGCCACACCAGATACTGACTGTTATTTTATTTTGACCCCCCTTTGTTCAGGGACACATCATTCAATTTCTGTTAGTCACATGTCTGTGGAACTTGTTCAGTTTATGTCTCAGTTGTTGAGTCTTGTTATGTTCATACAAATATTTACACATGTTAAGTTTGCTGAAAACAAAAGCAGTTGACAGTGAGAGGACCTTTTTTCTGAGTTTATGTATTTACTTTAATAAAGTTTTATATGTGTTACACATAAGCATATACCATATATATTCACAAATATAAATATATATTTATATATATATTGCATATAACACATACTGCACCACATATTGTGTTTATCTACATCATTGTTACCCAGTCTCTAAATGAATGGTTTATACTTGTTTCCCACTGGTGTAATATCTGTCTTAATGAATGTCTCTGTACTCTGTTGGCTATAGCGGGTCCGTTTGGGTACAATGAAGTGACCATGATCCCAGCTGGAGCTACTCACATCCGTGTCACCGATAACAGCAGGAACTATCTGGGTAAGAGTTGGCTCAGCTTGACAGACGCACGCGCGCACACGCACGCACACACACTGGGAATGAGCTGTCACACAAGGACAGCATCAATGTCCTGTATATCATTAACTATATACAGTACATATACAGACAGCCTCTCAGAAGTGCTGGTTTGACAGAGAATTTGCTTTGAGACCTTTTTATCATCTTCTGTATGTCTGCTATGAGTTTCAACCCACCCAGCCATGGCTAGAGAACTCTACCACTTCCCTGACACTTTCAGTAGCCATAATGCTGCTCTCCTCTCATTCCTGTTAGCTTACTGTTACTTCCTGGCACCAGAGACCGATACAGCTCTCTGGTTCATACCCAGCTGCACTCTGGCTGGGCTCTCCAGTCAACACAACACCCAAGGCTATCCATCTAATCTCACCCACATTTACAAGACCGTAATAACGTGACTCCTGAAATGGAAAATGCAGGGATCCTGAAATGGAACACTCGTAAAGGTGTAATTTGGCCATGGGGCAGGGTGGGGGAACTGGGTGCGGGAAAAGGGTGGGGGGAACTGGGGATCTGGCCTTCTGGCAGGCAAGTGGATGTACTTGGTTAGTTCTGATTTGGTTGGAAGATTCCCCCCCCCCCCCCCCAAAAAAAAATGTACTTCCAAGAGATGGTTTCCCTATTTGTCTGTTCCTGCAACTTGTCACGGTTAGGCCAAACAAGGCAATGATGTAGTAATGCCACTCTGTTTGGCAAGGCAACTTTGTTACTTTGCTGAATTAAGAAATGTTACATTGTAGGGTTGAGGTTTATTCCATTTCAATTTAGTAAAGTGGTCCCATGGTCCCGTGTAGCTCAGTTGGTAGAGCATGGCTCTTGCAACGCCAGGGTTGTTGGTTTGATTCCCACGCAGGACCAGTACAAAAAAAATGGTCCGGTGTAGCTCAGTTGGTAGAGCATGGCTCTTGCAACGCCAGGGTTGTTGGTTTGATTCCCACGCAGGACCAGTACAAAATAAATGGTCCCGTGTAGCTCAGTTGGTAGAGCATGGCTCTTGCAACGCCAGGATTGTTGGTTTGATTCCCACGCAGGACCAGTACAAAATAAATGTATGCACTCACTACCCTGTCACTTTGGATAAAAGAGTCTGCTAACTGACATAAGTAGAAATTCCAACTCAGGGCCTCCTGAGTGGCGCAGCGGTCGAAGGCGTCACTTCAGACCCGGGTTCAATCCCAGACTGTGTCACAACCGGCCGTGACCGGGAGTCCCATAGGGCGGCACACAATTGGCCCAGCTTTGCCCGGGTTAGGGGAGGGTTTGGCCGGGGGGGCTTTACTTGGCTCATCTAGCGACTCCTTGTGGTGGGCCGGGCACCTGCAGGCTGACTCGGTCGTCAGTTGAACGGTGTTTCCTCCGACACATTGGTGCGGCTGCTCTACCTAGCCTGTTGGAGAGTTGCAGCGATGAGACAAGATCGTAATTGGATATGACGAAATTGGGGAGGAAAAATCCACCTCAAATTTCCCTCATACCTCAATTGCGATTTGTGAATTGACTGAATAGGAATTGACCCCAATCGTAGCATAATTCAATCAAACACATACATATTATCATCACAAAGCCAATTTCAGTCACACTTCACCAATCAGCATTGAAAACTAAACACATTCCCTACCTTCATTCAAGCCTTCTCTTCTCCCTCCAGCGCTCCAGAACGGGCGTTCCCAGTTTGTCATTAATGGGAACTGGAAGATCAGTGTTCCTGGGGAGTACAGCGTAGCGGGAACCAAGCTCCTGTACAAGCGCTCTGTGGACACCTGGGAAAGCTTTGAGGTCCCTGGACCCACTATGGAGGACCTGCACGTCATGGTCAGTCTGGTCAAAGTTATGATTGACAGGAGCCGCAATGCAATAACTATACTGAACAAAAATATCATCGTAACATGCAACAATTTCATTGATTTTTACTGAGTAACAGTTCATATGAGGAAGTCAATTTAAATAGATTCATTAGGCCCTAATCTCTGGATTTCACATGACGGGAAGGAAAGAAAGAAATGGTTCTCACAATAGGCCTTAGGATCTCGTTACGGTATTTTTATGCATTCAAATTGCCATTGATAAAATGCTATTGTGTTCGATGTCCGTAGCTTATGCCTGTCCATACCTTAACCCCACTGCCACCATGGGGCAGTCTGTTCACATCAGCCAACCGCTCACCCACACAACGACGTGATCTGTGGTTGGGTGGCCGGTTGGACGTATTACCAAATTCTCTAAAACAATGTTGGAGGCTGCTTATGTTAGAGAAATTAACATTCAATTCTCTGGCAACAGCTCTGGTGGGCTTTCGTGCAGTCAACATGCCAATTGCACTCGCCTTCAAAACTTGAGACATTTGTGGCATTGTGTTGTGTGACAGAACTGCACATTTTAGTGGCCTTTTATTGTCCCCAGCACAAGGTGCACTTGTGTAATGATCATGCTGTTTAATCAGCTTCTTGATATGCCACACCTGTCTGGTGGATGGATTATCTTGACAAAGGAAAAATGCTCACTAACAGGGATGTCAACAAATTTGTGCACAACGTTTTAGAGAAAAAAGTATTTTTGTGTGTATGGAACATTTCTGAGATTTTTTATTTCAGCTCATGTAACATGGGACCAACACTTTACATGTTATGTTTACTGTATATTTTTGTTCAGTGTATATAGAGACTGCAAACTAACCTCATTAATTAAGGTACACAATGATAGCTTTGTTAGTATACTTGTTCAAACCCTAGTGTGGTCAGGTGCCACAAAGAGGGACTTATGAAAAGTACAATTGGCTCATAAGGCAGCACGTCTGGCCCTTAAGGGGAGCTGACGTTAATGATATGCATGTCAATCTCTCATGGCTCAAAGTGGAAGAGAGATTGACTTCATCACTACTTGTTTTTGTAAGAAGTGTTTACAAGCTGAATGTACCGAGCCGTTTGTTTAAACTCCAAGCACACAGCTCGGACACCCATGCATACCCCACAAGACATACCACCAGAGGTCTCTTCACAGTCCCCAAGTCCAGAACAGACTATGGGAGGCTCACAGTACTACATAGAGCCATGACTACATGACTATTCCACATCAGGTAAATACACCTTATGAAACAATGGAGACTGTGAAGAGACACCCACACAGGTACAGACACATGCATACGCACACACGCTCGCAGACTCTCTTGACACACACGTACATTGTAATATTGTGGTATTATACATTTTGTATTGTAGATATTTAGTGGTGTAATACTGTTATATGATAAACTGTTTTATGTGTAATGTAAGTGCCTTAATGTGTTTGGACCACAGGAAGAGTAGCTGCTACCTTGGCAGCAGCTAATGGGGATCCCTAATAACCAGCCAGTCTCCTCTCCTATATGTAACGGACATATATTTTCTTAACGTGTTGTCTTCCATATGTTATATTTTTTCAGTATATTGTTGGTATTGACAGTTCTAAAGTGGGTGGTTTGAGCCCTGAATACTGATTGGCTGACAGACGTGTTATATTAGACCGTATACCACGGGTATGACAAAACATTTATTTTATACTTTTCTAATTACGTTGGTAACTAGTTTATAATAGCAATAAGGCATCTCTGGGGTTTGTGTTATATGTCCAATATTGCTTAAAATATACCGGGTATTATAAAACAATATATATTAAAATATACATCCGTTGTACACTGTGTGGTTGTGTCTGCAGGTGTTGGTGACAGACAGGAACCCGGGGATAGAATACGAGTATTGGCTCCCTCCAGACCGCTACGCTCTGTTCCATGGCAGGAGGAGTCAGCTACGCCAGCCTCACCACACTGCTAGCTACATCCCCTGGGATCACCCCACAACTACTACTACCACTACTACTACTACTAGACCTCCCCCTGTCACCACAAGACCCTACTGGGGTAAGACCGCTGACCATTGTTAAAGGGATAGTTCAACCAAATTAAAATAACATTTTGTTTCCTTACCTTGTAAGAAGTCTAAGGACAAAATGCAATCCAGGTTGTGGGTTTGTTTACCTAGGCACTGTCACCAACCGCTAGCTAGCATTTTCTAAGCAAAAGCCAATGGACGTCAATGTACCCATTATTAACATGTGTTAAATTTCATGTCCAAAATGTCCATTTAATGTGATGTGTGCATTTACATGGGAAAACCTGCCCCTGGTTTCACTCATCCTCTGTTTGTGTGACTGAAGTTTAATACATGATGGATACGGAAGATGGATGGATGAATACGGAAGATGGATGGATGAATACGGAAGATGGATGGATGGATACGGATGATGGATGGATGGATACGGATGATGGATGGATGGATGAATACGGATGATGGAAGGATGAATACGGAAGATGGATGGATGGATGGATGGATGATACTGAAGATGGATGGATGGATGGATAGAAATGGAAGATGGATGGATGGATGAATACGGAAGATGGATGGATATGGATGATGGATGGATACGGATGATGGATGGATGGATACGGATGATGGATGGATGGATACGGAAGATAGATGGACACGAAAGATGGATAGATAGATGGATCTTAACATTACTGCAAGGGGTATAAAAACATCTGCACATTACGACAAGCTCTACAAGTAAAATGAATAAACAAATGTTTATGTGTTTTTAATATTTTCAGATCTGACTGCCTCCGGTACAGCAGAGGTACTGCCAGATCTCAAAATAGTTTTTTTTTTTACATTTCATTTGGTTTTAATGAATATCACTAACAACAAAGGTAACACATTTTGGCCAAGGGATCTGTGATATAAGTTTAGAAGGTGTAATAGAACACTATGTAATATTATTCATCTACAAAGTATGTTCATAACCCTGGGCAACATGTGCCTGGGAGGCTGACAGGGACCCCAGTTTGAAAACCCCTGGCCTACAAACTGACCGTGCCTTGCTAATGTGCAGCACATGTCTTCTGGAATGTTTTATGACATCCGTTTATATAAGAGGGGAATTATTAACTGCAAACTCAATCATAGGTTTATAATCAGTGTTGTATTTCTATTAAATTGGCCCTGGTTGGAATGTAACCAACATTCAATGGTAATCATTATATTTGTCCTATATAACTGAATACATTGTTCTGACCTGCTATACTTTGATCTGTACCTGGCTGACAATAACTGATAAAGCCAAGGCATGAAGTTTCTGGAGTGGAATGTCCCCCTCTTATCTTAGAAGTGTTTAGTGATAACGCTCCTAATCCCAAAACCCACCGCATATTCCATGCTGAGATAGTGGTGCTTGGTACAAAACCATAGTTTTGACTAATTTCTGTGTACTGCTCAACAAAGCAATTATCTAAGACTTTAGCATCCTTTAGAATTTAGTAAACAGGTTTGATAATTTAGTAATTTATCAAGTAATTTGGTGCAGGACATAATGGGAGTAGCCTAGCCCCTAGCATAGTGTTTTCTAACTGGTGGGTTGAGAAGTCGCCTAGCCCGTAGCATAGTGTTTTCTAACTGGTAGGTTGAGAAGTAGTCTAGCCCCTAGCATAGTGTTTTCTAACTGGTGGGTTGAGAAGTAGCCTAGCCCCTAGCATAGTGTTTTCTAACTGGTGGGTTGAGAAGTAGTCTAGCCCCTAGCATAGTGTGTTCTAACTGGTGGGTTGAGAAGTAGTCTAGCCCCTAGCATAGTGTGTTCTAACTGGTGGGTTGAGAAGTAGTCTATCCCCTAGCATAGTGTTTTCTAACTGGTGGGTTGAGAAGTAGTCTAGCCCCTAGCATAGTGTGTTCTAACTGGTGGGTTGAGAAGTAGCCTAGCCCCTAGCATAGTGTTTTCTAACTGGTGGGATGAGAAGTAGTCTAGCCCCTAGCATAGTGTTTTCTAACTGGTGGGTTGAGAAGTAGTCTAGCCCCTAGCATAGTGTTTTCTAACTGGTGGGTTGAGAAGTAGTCTAGCCCCTAGCATAGTGTTTTCTAACTGGTGGGTTGAGAAGTAGTCTAGCCCCTAGCATAGTGTGTTCTAACTGGTGGGTTGAGAAGTAGTCTAGCCCCTAGCATAGTGTGTTCTAACTGGTGGGTTGAGAAGTAGTCTAGCCCCTAGCATAGTGTGTTCTAACTGGTGGGTTGAGAAGTAGTCTAGCCCCTAGCATAGTGTTTTCTAACTGGTGGGTTGAGAAGTAGTCTAGCCCCTAGCATAGTGTTTTCTAACTGGTGGGTTGAGAAGTAGTCTAGCCCCTAGCATAGTGTTTTCTAACTGGTGGGTTGAGAAGTAGTCTAGCCCCTAGCATAGTGTTTTCTAACTGGTGGGTTGAGAGGTAGTCTAGCCCCTAGCATAGTGTGTTCTAACTGGTGGGTTGAGAAGTAGTCTAGCCCCTAGCATAGTGTGTTCTAACTGGTGGGTTGAGAAGTAGTCTAGCCCCTAGCATAGTGTTTTCTAACTGGTGGGTTGAGAAGTAGTCTAGCCCCTAGCATAGTGTGTTCTAACTGGTGGGTTGAGAAGTAGTCTAGCCCCTAGCATAGTGTTTTCTAACTGGTGGGTTGAGAAGTAGTCTAGCCCCTAGCATAGTGTTTTCTAACTGGTGGGTTGAGAAGTAGTCTAGCCCCTAGCATAGTGTGTTCTAACTGGTGGGTTGAGAAGTAGTCTAGCCCCTAGCATAGTGTTTTCTAACTGGTGGGATGAGAAGTAGTCTAGCCCCTAGCATAGTGTGTTCTAACTGGTGGGTTGAGAAGTAGTCTAGCCCCTAGCATAGTGTTTTCTAACTGGTGGGTTGAGAAGTAGTCTAGCCCCTAGCATAGTGTTTTCTAACTGGTGGGTTGAGAAGTAGTCTAGCCCCTAGCATAGTGTTTTCTAACTGGTGGGTTGAGAAGTAGTCTAGCCCCTAGCATAGTGTGTTCTAACTGGTGGGTTGAGAAGTAGCCTAGCCCCTAGCATAGTGTGTTCTAACTGGTGGGTTGAGAAGTAGTCTAGCCCCTAGCATAGTGTTTTCTAACTGGTGGGTTGAGAAGTAGTCTAGCCCCTAGCATAGTGTGTTCTAACTGGTGGGATGAGAAGTAGTCTAGCCCCTAGCATAGTGTTTTCTAACTGGTGGGTTGAGAAGTAGTCTAGCCCCTAGCATAGTGTTTTCTAACTGGTGGGTTGAGAAGTAGTCTAGCCCCTAGCATAGTGTGTTCTAACTGGTGGGTTGAGAAGTAGTCTAGCCCCTAGCATAGTGTTTTCTAACTGGTGGGTTGAGAAGTAGTCTAGCCCCTAGCATAGTGTGTTCTAACTGGTGGGTTGAGAAGTAGTCTAGCCCCTAGCATAGTGTTTTCTAACTGGTGGGTTGAGAAGTAGTCTAGCCCCTAGCATAGTGTTTTCTAACTGGTGGGTTTAGATCCACTAAAGGGTCACGCAGTCAGTTCCTTTTGAGTCGTGGCTAAAGACTGGGTTAGGTCTAGAAACATGGTCTTATTTACCTTGTGGGTCACAGGATATTTTTCCCTCATCTCTTAAATGGATTGTGGTCCTCAATGAATTGTTTTTTAATGATTAAAAATTATTTGGGCATGAAATGTAAAACATGCTTAACTGGGGAGATTTACTGACATGGTGCTTTGGTAAAAAAAATGCTCATGTTAACATTTTGTTGTCAGTGGCTAGTTTAACAAAAACAAAGTGTGGATTGCAGTCACTCCTTGTCCGTAGACTGCTTTTAAGGTAAGAAAACAAACATCAAATAAATAAGTAAACTATCCCTTAAAGTTCCATTTGAGGTCCTTTTCTTGGTCAGGTCATGAAAACTCCTGGCCCTAACTCCAAAGGCATGTTGATACTCAATAATGTAACTCACCTTTTCCCACACTGTCCCTCAGCTCCTCCAGGTGGCTGGCCCATCAAGTCCCCTCGCCACCCAGCTCGACAACCCCCTCACCAGCCCCATCGCCCACCTGTCCTTCCCCGCCTGGAGAGGGATGAGACCAGGAGGAACCGACTACCCCAACCACCCCGAGGAGGTTTGCTCCACCTCACCTCAATCTCTCCCTCACCTAAATCTTTAACCCCTATCTCACCCCCACTCCCCTAAACCTCAACTCTCGCCTTGCTAAAATGCTACAATCCTCTCTCCTCTGCCTCCCCCCTCTACCCTACTCTTTCCTTTAATCTATCCTACTCTACTTTTCCTTTAATCTGTCCTACTCTACTCTTCCTTTAATCTATCCTACTCTACTCTTCCTCTAATCTGTCCTACTCTCTAATCTACTCTTCCTTTAATGTCCTACTCTCTACTCTACTCTTCCTTTCATCTAGCCTACATTCTACTCTTCCTTTAGTCTGTCCTACTCTCTTCCTTTCATCTATCCTACTCTCTACTCTACTCTTCCTTTAATCTGTGCTACTCTCTACTTTTCCTTTCATCTAGCCTACATTCTACTCTTCTTTTAATCTGTCCTACTCTCTTCATTTCATCTGTCCTAATCTCTACTCTACTCTTCCTTTCATCTGTCCTAATCTCTACTCTACTCTTCCTTTCATCTGTCCTAACCTCTACTTTACTCTTCCTTTCATCTGTCCTAATCTCTACTCTACTATTCCTTTCATCTGTCCTAACCTCTACTTTACTCTTCCTTTCATCTGTCCTAATCTCTACTCTACTCTTCCTTTCATCTGTCCTAACCTCTACTTTACTCTTCCTTTCATCTGTCCTAATCTCTACTCTACTCTTCCTTTCATCTGTACTAACCTCTACTTTACTCTTCCTTTCATCTGTCCTAATCTCTACTCTACTCTTCCTTTCATCTGTCCTAACCTCTACTTTACTCTTCCTTTCATCTGTCCTAATCTCTACTTTACTCTTCCTTTCATCTGTCCTAACCTCTACTTTACTCTTCCTTTCATCTGTCCTAATCTCTACTCTACTCTTCCTTTCATCTGTCCTAACCTCTACTTTACTCTTCCTTTCATCTGTCCTAATCTCTACTCTACTCTTCCTTTCATCTGTCCTAACTTTACTCTTCCTTTCATCTGTCTTAATCTCTACTCTACTCTTTAATCTGTTCTCTACTCTACTCTTTCCTTTAATCTGTCCTGCTCTCTACTCTACTCTTTCCTTTAATCTATCCCGTTCTCTACTCTTCCTTTTAATCTGTCCTATGCTCTTCTCTTTCCTTTAATCTGTCCTGCTCTCTACTCTTCCTTTTAATCTGTCCTAATCTCTTCTCTTTCCTTTAATCTATCCTACTCTCTACTCTTCCTTTTAATCTGTCCTAATCTCTTCTCTTTCCTTTAATCTATCCTACTCTCTACTCTTCCTTTTAATCTGTCCTAATCTCTTATCTTTCCTTTAATCTATCCTACTCTCTACTCTTCCTTTTAATCTGTCCTAATCTCTTCTCTTTCCTTTAATCTATCCTACTCTCTACTCTTCCTTTTAATCTGTCCTAATCTCTTATCTTTCCTTTAATCTATCCTACTCTCTACTCTTCCTTTTAATCTGTCCTAATCTCTTCTCTTTCCTTTAATCAATCCTACTCTCTACTCTTCCTTTTAATCTGTCCTAATCTCTTCTCTTTCCTTTAATCTATCCTACTCTCTACTCTTCCTTTTAATCTGTCCTAATCTCTTCTCTTTCCTTTAATCTATCCTACTCTCTACTCTTCCTTTTAATATGTCCTAATCTCTTCTCTTTCCTTTAATCTATCCTACTCTCTACTCTTCCTTTTAATCTGTCCTAATCTCTTCTCTTTCCTTTAATCTATCCTACTCTCTACTCTTCCTTTTAATCTGTCCTAATCTCTTCTCTTTCCTTTAATCTATCCTACTCTCTACTCTTCCTTTTAATCTGTCCTAATCTCTTCTCTTTCCTTTAATCTATCCTACTCTCTACTCTTCCTTTTAATCTGTCCTAATCTCTTCTCTTTCCTTTAATCTATCCTACTCTCTACTCTACTATCCTTAAGTCCCCTACTCACTCTCAGAAACTCATCTGTGCCATCCTAACCATTGTGCAATACCCTGATATAAAAAACCATCTGTGCTCAAATCAACTCACCGCTTCTCTTTCTACTCCCGTAGGGCATTGTGGGAAATGTAGGCGGGCCCGCGGTCGAGGGGAGCGCCAGAGGCAGTACTGCCAGAAAGACTTCGGTAAGTCTGAACTTCTTGAATACCTAAAGTTAGTGGTTCAAACACCCTTGTGTGCTTTAAATTCACATGACCCAGTTTACAGCTGGGTTTGAGTTTACAACATCAGGTGATAGTGGTGCAAGTTGACATCTCACTTGAATCGTTTTTTAAAGTAAGGAACGAATGTAATTCGGTGAAACCTAAACAGACATTTTAAGTCAGTTGAAAAATCGCAGCATGGAAAAACAAGCATGGCACAACAAACCTTATTATAAGACATTGTAAGGGCGCATACATGCTTGTAAGTTATTACAAGTTTTAATGCATTATACCTGTTGGCTTTATGTAAAGTGTTAGCATAATGTCTTTCATTGGTTGTCAGTGTTCCGTGCCAAAGTCATGAGCAAGCTGTACCGGGGCGCGGAGACGCGCTACGATGTCCAGATCATCCACACCTACCACAATCGCTTCCGCCTGGAGCACCGCGAGTTCCTGTGGGTGCCCAATGTGTGTGACTGCCCCCCTCTGGAGGAAGGGCGCCAGTATGTACTGATGGTGCGTCGCCACATTAACAACGAGCAGACGTTGAACCGGATACTGATGGAGGAGGACAGCTACGCAATACCCTATAAACCTAGAGAGGACGCTCTGTTGCGCCCCCTGGAGGATCTGTGTAGTAACAGAGGGCCCCGGCCACCTGCGGAACTGAGAGGCGGCTATGCCTAGACATAGAGATGTACAGTATACACGTGCACACCTAGATGCACACATACTTTGACTGTCATGACTCCTTAACACTCCCCAAGACTGAGCACTTCTGATGGTGAATCCGACAAACAATGGGGCTGCATGTGTGGGTCTGTGTGTGACATTAAAATCCCATACACCCCTACGCAACAACTTCCTGCCTCTGGCCCTTCAAAAGACACACAGAGAGCAATAGAACCACTAGAATTCCAAAATGGGGGAACTGAAAATGGCGGAGGCAAATACTAGTTGAACCCTGGGAAGAGACTATACTCAGGGTGACCCAGTAGATATGTCAGTCACTGTGATAAGAAGGCAAAGCCCTCAAAGAGCAATGCAAAAGCTGACCAGCTCACAAAGTATAGCACTTTAGTTGGACGTTATCACCCACCTTTAAACTTACCAAAGAGAAGAATATATCCACTTCAATGGCCAAGCGTTTGTGTTTTGTTTTGTTCCCTTTGCTAACTAGATAACTGACTATAACTATCTGTCTGGGTTACTAACAGGCAGTGTTGGGGAAGCTACTCTGAAAATATAGTTTATAGCTTGTATCAATTACTTCACACTGGAAGAGGTTAAGCTACACTTCGGCCTAGATTCAATCAGATCAAGCGTTAACCGGCGATAGCAGACACCTGCATAGCTGATGTTTTGACGGTGCCGGAGATGTAACTGTGTTGGAGCTGTCAAATTGGTGAAGAGCTACTCTTCATCATTGTCACTCAAGTTAGATATTCAGAATGACAAAGTGTAGGCTATATAGAAATAATGACTCTCAAATTGAATATCATTAGCCTAAAGAAAATAATGAGGATTTCTATCAGTTGAATCGAGGTGTAGATCACATCTCACATTCCGTGTTTCGAACTTGTAAATAAGGCTCGCATGAGATTTCTCTTAATGCGACTCCGTGCAGCCAATAGCAATGTCCCCTTCAGGTATAATGCCAGGATCTGCTCTAACGCAGTTCCACCTCCGACACTGCCTGAACAACTGCTATGCGGATGTCGGCTAAAGCGGATCTGATTGAATACGCTACCCTAAAGAAAAATATAGTTGACTTTAATAGTTACTTTAACAAAGTAGTTCACTACATACAAACTACTTTGTAAAAAACTATCATATCTAAATCTGAAATGTCATCGACTACACAGTTAAGAAAAATTAGTGCAAGAACACATCACTGTGGAGTCAGATGTTAACAGTGTAGTGAGATCTGTGTGACAGTCAGAGTGAGTGCTTTGGCTTAGCCCAGTGGCCAGGGAGAGATAAATAAATAGGGGGGAGTTGAATGAATGTAGTGGGCAGTTCCAGTAGATAGCTACATGGCTAAAACAAGTAATTAACTACCAAAGACACTTCAAAGATTTGAATGTAGTTACTACAAAATATAGGTAAATGACTAACTGAATTAAATGTAGTGGAACTACTCCCCAGGACTGCTAACAGTTCAGTCACTCTATGTCAAAATAAATGTGACACTTTACTTTCTTCTCATACCTAAGATGTATAAAACGACATATTGTTCCATATTGTATTTATGTGGCAAAATAATATCTAGATCATAACATTTATATTTGTGTTTTGCAACTAAAATATAGTATTTTTTTTAAAATCTATCAATGTATTTCTATCTATTGATGTATGTGTTTTGGGTAACAATTTACATTAATTTGCTCTTATACCTGTGAAGTAACCGTGTCATTAATTACACTAGTAGCATTGTAGTTACATGTTATAGCACAGTACTTCATGAATTGCATTGTAATTGCGTAGTGATGGGGTTGAGTTTATTTCACTTGTGTAGTAACAGAAACCGCTCAACTCTACTACTATTACTATGCATTTAAATCTACACTGACATAAGAGCAAGTTCATGTAAGGTGTTACTGTGTTTTGAATATTAAATCAATCAGGTTCCCTTAGTCTGTTTTGTTAGGTCTTCTATTGTCTAATTCACATGAATATTTACTTTTGTGAGAAACAAAAATATGGATTATTCAGTATTTTATATTGGTGTGGCACTGAGTAGCTACAAATACAAGAAACATATTTAATTTGAATGACTGGTGAATTATGTGCAATCTATTCCTATACATTAACTATGCTGTAACAAGTAATTTTTTATTATAATGTTTTAAAATGTGACAACACATTGCTTTCTTTAACACCACTGACACCACATTTTACGCGGCCTTTTACAAGGTCTGTACTCATATGCATTTTTGTGTAGTTTGTATAGGTAGATTACCCTAGAAACATCATTCAAACTTTAAGACCTGCTGAGTGCTTGCATACAACTTTTTGATAGTTTAAAAAGTCTTTTTTTTAAATGAAACTATTTTATTTCCCATCTTCATTCAATTCCATGGGATTTCTAAAGATCCCATTGTGACAATATCAACTTCCAGACTTCTAACATTCCATTCACTGCAACTTTTGACACAAATCAGCTGACCAGTTTCTCAACAAGTTAGACACGTTGGGCATTTGATATCTTCCTCTACTTCTCTGCTATTCAAATCTGGAATCAGAACAGAAGTATCTGCTGTTTGAGATGAGTGGAGAAAATTAGCTGGCTAACTTCAGCTAACAACTCTCTCATGTCTCTTCATTAAGTCGTTGCTATGGATACTCACACTCTCAGGGAAAGTAAAGCAGAGGGTGAAAAGGGTGGATGAAGAATTGTGAACAACAAGAAAGCAGCTACTACTCCAGAGGTGGCAGCCAAGGCAACAGCGTGTCGTCCTCCTCAGCACGGTGCTGTACATACCTCAACTGGCTAGTTGCCTGTCTGTAAAGAGAAGGGAGGGCTGTATGTTGATCCTGCTGTTCTGATTGGATAGAGTGAAGCTGTCTCCGTTCACTTGCTTCATATTTCACTTGATCACTTCTCATCGCATGTTTCGATCTGATCATTTAGACTGCTGCTGCCTCCTGTTAGCCTGCTGCTATGATACAGTACATCAACAGGAGAGGTTTGCTAGCGAACTATCAATGTGCTTAATATCTAACAAGCGAAGCGAGAGTAGGGAAAGATGAAACGCTGATGCACATTGACTTTTTATTTTTTGTACGTGAAACCTTTTCACACGCAACAACTGTAGTTTAGATATTTGAATTTGAATGAGCGTGTGTAGCCTATTCTGTTCAGTCAGAATATGATTCGTATTATCCAGCAACTTTCTGAGTTGGAAAAGGAGTGTGTGTGTGTGCGTGCATATGTCTACACTTTGTGTAGCCATTAGCAATGAGGGTAATGATAAACTTCTTCTGGTAGAGATAGAAAGGCTTTTCCCAAAACCTTCTCAATTAAATGTTAACTACAAAGTAGCCTATAACCTGGCAGAATGATATGAATATTTGCATCAATCCAGTGGCCATTTGTTTTGAAAATTCTGCAATCAGAGCGCCACAGAAACAACACTAACCAAAGAACAGTCTCTTCCTGGTGCACAGTTGCATTAAAGGGTAACTACACCCAAAAATCTAAATTATTTTCTATTTTTCACAGACCTCAAAAGTGGTGCCCTGATGTGGTTCAAGCATTGTTGTGGACTTGGAACATCAATTTTTGTTGTTATGTGTAAAAAAAATAAAAAAAATTAAATGGTGTGATTTCTGAGAGCGAAAACCTGAAAAATACCAAAGGGAGAAAATGGAATTTGGGAAACTAATCGAAAAAAAAAAAATCCAATGATTTTATAGGG
Organism: Oncorhynchus mykiss; assembly: GCF_057628025.1. Lineage (NCBI taxonomy): Eukaryota > Metazoa > Chordata > Actinopteri > Salmoniformes > Salmonidae > Oncorhynchus > Oncorhynchus mykiss. The sequence continues at coordinate 33,565,661 of NC_143047.1, forward strand.
CCCAATGTGTGCTATGCTCAGTTAACTAGTGTGTCCCCTGGGGAAGAAGTTCTCCCAGGGAAAGGGTTCCGCCTTTCCGGCCAATGGGTACCTCTTCCCACTGATACCCCTCCAGCCCAGAGAGGACTTCAACACTGCCTCATTGTCTTCTGTCTTTTATTACAGTTTGAATATTCTGTGATTTTCTAGTAGCAGAGTGTATGAAAGTGTAGTAGTCAGAGTGTAGTTATGTTTGATGAAATGTGTGATTTAACTGCCCTACAATCCAAAGTAATAAGGCTGATCTAGTAGTCTATCAAAGTAATCCGATCAATTATTTTACTACATTTAACTTTGACTATATTTAAATGCTTATCTTAAGTAAAACGTTTTAAACTTCTTCCACTACCACAAAAATAGTCTTAAAGAGTTAAAGCAAGTGCCACTATTTTTCTTGATTGAAAATGACCATCTAGTTAGGGGCACATTTTGAATTGTGTGAACTGTTAGTTAAACTGGGTTATAGTTTTTTTTCCCAGCCATGTCATGTGATTAGAGAACCGATCGCCATAATGCTTACCAAAAAAAGTCTAATTTCTGAGAGCGAAAACCTGAAAAATACAAAAGGGAGAAAATGGAATTTGGGAAACTAATCGGAATCCAATGTGATTTTAGGGGTTGTTCGCTTACAAAAATATCACACTTTAATCAACAGAAGCTGTGTTTTATTACAAAATGTATTTACAAAAATAACTTCACACACCTGCTATCATAGTGACATGAAATGAGCTAAAAAAGGACCTAAATGCAGTATCGTACACAAAGGTTTTACAGAGTCAAATTATTGGTCATTAACTGTGGAGAAGTCTTCACAGAAACTTGGCTCTCGATCCTCAATGGTTCTTCTAAAACACGGGTGCATTCATTAGTGCACTCCGTAGCGAAGCATTTTGAAATGTGAATACCAAACAAGCGTTTCATATTGGAAAATTCCAGGTAGGTCTCTTCCCGTTTCGGCACATTTGTTTCCATTCTGTTCCTAGCAAATACACCCCAGATCACAGAGAGCCCCTTTAAACCAGACATGTCAGGGTCTTGTAGCTGGGGTTTCTTGTAAAACTTAACTTCCAAAACAATTTTACCACATTTTCCTTTCAAAAACCAATATAGAAATGGATACACCACTCCCACGATGTTAAAAAGGCATTGCGAAATAAATAATTGGTATAAGAGTATTTGGTAACATTTTACTTAAAGCCGACAGATATAATGCATTGAAAGACTTGTCATGAACATATATGAACCCCTTATAATGTGTTGTAATCAACTCATAATGATCCTGACTATATAAGCCATTAGGTCCGTTGGAAATTTGCTCGGCCAACATAAAACAGTATAGGCCTTATTGTAAGGCATTATAAAGGCTCATACATGCTTATAATAAGTAATATAGCATTATACCTGTTGGCGAAAGTGTTAAGTAATATTTTATTTTATCATTCACATTAGCTCAACACCAGAGCGAACATATTCAAACAGTATGAACACACTAATGTGCAAAATGTTCATGTAAACCTTCGAAATGGTGTGAAATGTTCAGGTAAACCTTCAGTTGTTGAAACCACTGAGAAAAATAATGATCCTACTGACAAATCTACCCCCGGTTGTAATTTTAAAAATGGTACACAGTCCTTACTATAAGAAATAAAATATTCAAAAAGAGTAAAAAGTCAGCCAACATTTCCCTACAGCTCCCGTCGTAAGCGAGTCAAGAGCTCATCCTTTTTGTTCCCTTTTGGCAGTCTCAGCATAGTAGTCCATAGTGGTTCTAGCCTGGTTAAACCAGACAGAATACTTCACTTACCGAGTGAAACAATAGTGAAATGTTGTGAAATCAGTTTGGATGGCAGGATGTAGTGATTCTGTATAGGGTCTTTGTTCCTGTTTCAGAGCACAGTCTGGTTAGTCCCTTGGTCTATGTTTGGAGGTTCAGGTGGTCTGTGTGAGGAACATCAGATTCATTAATTAATCCTCTGGTTAGTCTGTTAGTCTGTCCTTCTAGCTGGAGTGAGTCTCTGACCCATGACCTCTCATCTCTGTCCCCTGACATCCGACTTCAATATGGGAGACCGGTGGAGGGTTCAAGGGGATATCATCAAAACCACCCTCCACCTTCAGGGTACCATAGTGGGGGCAATTGTCCATCTTCCCTTGCTAGCTGTCCTATCCTGTTCTCCACCCCCAGAAGCCAGGCTCTGACTCAAAGGTCACAGGTCAGACGCTGACACTGACGTGACTGGAGGAGTTGGCTGAGCGGCGTTTAATGCGGGAACGTCGCGGGCGGTGCGAGTCGGAGCCACAGTGGCAGAGTGGGCTCAGCAGCAGCCAGAGGTAGAGTACCACGCATGCCCAACACGACGACATTTTCACCCAGAACGTGGACCAGCTGCCGTGGGTGAACGTGGTCTCCAGCACCGCTGACTCATAGCTGGAGGTGGCGGAAGGAAAGGTGGGAGAGGAATTTTGATTAGCACGGCAATGGAGGTACAATGGCACAATATAGCTGCTGTGTACAACCAGGTAACGAATGAGGTGAGTCAACAAGAATCTTACCCACAATTAAGGGAACAAAAATGTGTTTTTTTTACGCTGTACTGCGGTACATGTTTTTGTGGCAAACTATCACTACATGATGCTATACGGTAGTGTTGCAACTTTTAAGTGCCCACAACTGTAGTTTGATGACTGTATGAAGTTTGGTTCTGCGTCGACATGGCAATTTCCCCCAAAAGAAGAGAGACGCTCCGCTTTGAACGGCTGAGCTGTTGATGCGCTCCGCCGAGTCAGTGCACATTTTTGTTGCTAGGTGGCCCCAACCAAATGTTCTGTTTCCCTTTCTAGCTGGAGACTAGCTAGCTATATCAGAAATCTCAGTTAAAACCCCCAACGATGTAATGAACATTCACCAGAAATGATTCAACATCAGCAGCAAGTGAACTAGTTAGATGCAGTCCTCTAGCTACCTAGTTAGCAACGATAGCTAATGTTAGCATACATCGCTAACTAGCTATGCCGAAAATGTTTAACTCATCCCAGCTACTAGTACTAAATGAATAGCTAGTTAGTTGTAGACATTTACTGACAAACTGATGTTGTTACTCTCAGGTGTTTGGGATGCGGTGTGAAACGCTTCATTTTGGAAAAGCAGTGTGACAAATGCGAGCACAATATAGAGGAAAAATGCGCTTACGCGTTGAAGGCTATCATGACTGTTTATGATATCTGTTATATTATGACAGGGTTATGTAGCCCTTATGATTGAGCCATCAAGTAAAGCGTCTTCATTTTCATGTAACGCCAACATTGAGACAACGTTGTGTTGTGGTTGTGTGTTTGCTGGGGTGTCCAATGCCCAGTGAGTGAGATATTGACCTGAACCAGTTGGTTAGGGTCATCATGACGTAGAGCGAGGCCAGGAAGAAGACGAAGTGGAAGAAGAAGTAGCTGTAAGCCACTCTCTGGTTCTCGTTGTGAATCACCTTCTGGCAGCCCTTGATATCTTCGTCAATCACAAACTCCACCTCTGGAAACACCACAGACCGAACACATAAAGTCAATCACCTGAGGGTGATAAAGAATCGTGCTGCTCTGACAATACCATAGCAGCATATAGAAAACATGCAATTTATCTTTCACAGTAATTTTATTTTCCCAGAAGGTGTAAGAATAGTGCTAAATCATATTGATTTTATTTGAATGTCATAACACCAGACTCAGTATAGGCTAGCCGCTAGTCTGTACATAAATTATTTAGACATATTTTCTATTCTGCAGCCTTAATACTGGCATCTTTATAATATGGAGAAGAATCCGTATTAAGATAACTACGTAACTATATATTATATGGGTACCTACATAAGGACATAAGGACTTCATTACATAAACATTCATAAGCACTACATTAACATTCATAAGCACTACATTAACATTCATGCTTATGTCAACAACCGCAACTTTAAAGGAAGTTTTTCGCCAACATAAATGTACTGCTTATTTTTGTTTTATGTATGTTTCATGAATGTGTTACGAAGTCTTTATTCAGGTACCCTTCAAATAAAATGTTGCTGAGAATGTATTGACATGTAGGCTACCAACCTTCCTCTTTGTCAGGGCAGCAGAAGCAGCATGTGGCTTTCTAGGAAAACGGAGAGAGAGAGAGAGATTCCAGGAGTTGTATCAAACTGCTAGAGGTAAGCAGAGCTCAGGATACCCATACATTCTCCACACGTATGGAGCGTGGAAACATGCCGCTCACACATCACAAATTAATACCAAGATCAGTGAAGGCTGCTGAGGGGGGACAGCTCATAATAATGTCCGGAACGGAGCGAATGGAATGGCATCGTATTTGATACCATTCCATCTATTCCACTCCAACTATTACTACGAGCCCATCCTCCCCAATTAAAGTGCCACGAACCCACTGAGAACATGATGTATGCAGAGCCACAGGAACACAGAGTTGATCCTCCATTATCCATGTTGGCAGTGAATGATCCTTGATAGTAATATTTTTATATGAATTCGTACTTTACCTGGAACTCATAGCGGTAAACTTTGATCATCCAGAAAGGGCCAAAAACCTCTGCCAGGTAGGATGCTTCGTTACTGAAAATATAGCATTGTTTGGATAAGCAACTGAGGTAAACTAATATTAGGACAAGCAATGTATTTTTTTCAAAAAGAAACAAAAAATAAGCTCAAAATTGCACTCTATTTGTTACATAGAAAGTTAGTAAGTAATTAGCCTAAATAAGTCAATAAGTAAAGTACTTGGGTCTCTATTCAGTCTGTATCGATGAAGTGTTACAGATTGCGCAATATAAATGTAACGGTATTTTCTGATTGAGCCAACACATGCAGTGTTTACCGTGAATGCAGTCTCCACTAACGCAGGACAATTGTCTTTAAATTTCAATCACGCTGTAACACTGATCTTCAGCGATTCGGATTGAATAGAGCTCTTATTGTTCGATCACTGTGTAGAGAGACTGTACATATGATTCAATGGGAAAACGTTTTGACATTCATTACACACTCCTCCAGGGACGTGCCACTCACCATGCGAAGAGCACACAGCAGTACATGATGGCAGCTCCTATAATGGCCACCGCGTTGGTCTCCTTCTGGATGCCATCCTGACCCACACTGGGGTAACATACTGTCATATTCACCCCCTGGTACACCACTGGGAAAACAGAGAGGGAGCAGAGCAAAGAAAGTTTCATCCTCTGTTTCCAGCTTTTCTTTAGTAACAGTGAACTGTGTGGTTTTACTGAGGGAATAAAGAAAAGTGTGTTTCTCCCTGTCTGTATGACCCTATAGTAGTGTGTGGTTCTCCCTGTCTGTATGACCCTATAATAGTGTGTGGTTCTCCCTGTCTGTATGCCCCTATAATAGTGTGTGGTTCTCCCTGTCTGTATGACCCTATAGTAGTGTCTGGTTCTCCCTGTCTGTTTGACCCTATAGTAGTGTGTGGTTCTCCCTGTCTGTATGACCCTATAATAGTGTGTGGTTCTCCCTGTCTGTATGACCCTATAGTAGTGTGTGGTTCTCCCTGTCTGTATGACCCTATAGTAGTGTGTGGTTCTCCCTGTCTGTATGACCCTATAGTAGTGTGTGGTTCTCCCTGTCTGTATGACCCTATAATAGTGTGTGGTTCTCCCTGTCTGTATGCCCCTATATTAGTGTGTGGTTCTCCCTGTCTGTATGCCCCTATAATAGTGTGTGGTTCTCCCTGTCTGTATGACCCTATAATAGTGTGTGGTTCTCCCTGTCTGTATGACCCTATAGTAGTGTGTGGTTCTCCCTGTCTGTATGACCCTATAGTAGTGTGTGGTTCTCCCTGTCTGTATGACCCTATAGTAGTGTGTGGTTCTCCCTGTCTGTATGCCCCTATATTAGTGTGTGGTTCTCCCTGTCTGTATGCCCCTATAATAGTGTGTGGTTCTCCCTGTCTGTATGACCCTATAGTAGTGTCTGCTTCTCCCTGTCTGTTTGACCCTATATTAGTGTGTGGTTCTCTATCAGCGGACGCTCCTCGGAGGAGGAAGGGGAGGACCATCCTCCTCGGTGAAATTTAATTAAAATGAAACACTAAAAAAGATAGCTTTTGTCTTCTGTGTATATTGACCTCATACAAAACCTAGGAGGCACGTAGGCCTCACCCCCTTCAATAGACCTGCATGGTAATTTTGACCACTCCCAGAGGACGACCTCCAACCAATCAACAATCATAGGATTAGGATCAGATGAAACGAGTGTTGTATTGGGCTTGTGCCACAAAGCATTAGGGTGGGAATCTATGTGTTGAGGAGCTTGGTGACATTATTGGAGATTGAAAAGTCATATTTTTCAATTCAAATTTGTTTCTTCAAATTACAGGACACGGAGGAGGTAGATTGTTTTCTTGGTTTTAGAACATCATTTTTGTGTCCAGTTAGTGCAATTTATTTCAATTTTGTTAACTTTTTGATAAAGAACCCCTTTTAATTCGCTGTGGTACACGGAAAAGGTGCTAATTAAAACTGAGGGTCGACCTCTGCCTGAGATCAGTTTCACGAAGAAGGGTGAAAAGGTGAGGGTGTTCAATACCGATTGGTATCAAAAGTAGAGGTCGACCGATTAATCGGAATGGCCGATTAATTAGGGCCGATTTCAAGTTTTCATAACAATCGGAGATCAGTAATCTTGGAAGCCGATTTATTAATAAAAAAATAAATAAAAAATACACCTTTATTTAATCTTTATTTAACTAGGCAAGTCAGTTAAGAACACATTCTTATTTTCAATGACGGCCTAGAAACGGTGGGTTAACTGCCTTGTTCAGGGGCAGAACAACAGATTTTCACCTTGTCAGCTCAGGGATTCAATCTTGCAACCTTACGGTTAACTAGTCCAACGCTCTAACCACCTGACTCACGAGGAGCCCGCCTGTTACGCGAATGCAGTAAGAAGCCAAGGTAAGTTGCTAGCTAGCATTAAACTTAATCAATCATAATCACTAGTTATAACTACACAAGGTTGATGGTATTACTAGTTTATTTAGCGTGTCCTGCGTTGCATATAATCGATGCAGTGCGCATTCGCTAAAAAGGACTGTCTTTGCTCCCATGTGTACCTAACCATAAACACCAATGCCATTCTTAAAATCAATACACAGAAGTATATATTTTTAAACCTGCATATTTAGCTAAAATAAATCCAGGTTAGCAGTCAATATTAACCAGGTGAAATTGTGTCACTTCTCTTGCGTTCATTGCACGCAGAGTCAGGGTATATGCAACAGTTTGGGCCGCCTGGCTCATTGCGAACTAATTTGGCAGAATTTTACGTAATTATGACATAACATTGAAGGTTGTGCAATGTAACAGGAATATTTAGACTGATGGATGCCACCCGTTAGATAAAATACGGAACGGTTCCATATTTCACTGAAAGAATAAACTTCTTGCTTTTGAGATGATAGTTTCCGGATTCGACCATATTAATGACCTAAGGCTCACATTTCTGTGTGTTATTTGGTTATAATTAAGTCTATGATTTGATAGAGAAGTCTGACTGAGCGATGGTAGGCACCAGCAGGCTCATAAGCATTCATTCAAACAGCACTTTCGTGCGTTTTGCCAGCAGCTCTGCTGTTTATGACTTCAAGCCTATGAACTCCCGAGATTAGGCTGGTGTAACGATGTGATGTGAAATGGCTAGCTAGTTAGCTGGGTGCGCACTAATAGCGTTTCAAACGTCACTTGCTCTGAGACTTGGAGCAGTTGTTCCCCTTGCTCTGCATGGGTAACGCTGCTTCGAGGGTGGCTGTTGTCGTTGTGTACCTGGTTCGAGCCCAGGTAGGAGCGAGGACAGGGACGGAAGCTATACTGTTACACTGGCAATACTAAAGTGCCTATAAGAACATCCAATAGTCAAAGGTATATGAAATACAAATGGTATAGAGAGAAATAGTCCTATAATTCCTATAATAACTAAAACCTAAAACTTCTTACCTGGGAATATTGAAGACTCAAGTTAAAAGGAACCACCAGCTTTCATATGTTCTCATGTTCTGAGCAAGGAACTTATTAAACGTTCGCTTTCTTACATGGCACATATTGCACTTTTACTTCTCCAACACTTTCTTTTTGTCACGCCCTGACCATAGTTTACTTTGTATTTTCTATGTTTTGATTGGTCAGGGTGTGATCTGAGTGGGCATTCTATGTTACATGTCTAGTTTGTCTAGTTCTATGTTCGGCCTGATATGGTTCTCAATCAGAGGCAGGTGTTCGTCATTGTCTCTGATTGGGAACCATATTTAGGTAGCCTGGGTTTCACTGTGTGTTTGTGGGTGATTGTTCCTGTCTATGTATTTTCATCAGATAGGCTGTTTAGGTTTTCGTTACGTCCATCACGTTCTTTATTTTGTAGTGTTTGTATTGATTCGTGTTTTACGTTTGTTCATTAAAACATGGATCGTAAACCACACGCTGCATTTTGGTCCGACTCTCCTTCGTATGAAGACGAAACTCATTACAGAATCACCCACCACCAACGGACCAAGCAGCGTGTCAACAGGCAGCAACAGCAGCGTAAAGAGGAATGGACATGGGAGGACGTTTTAGATGGCAAGGGCTGTTACACTTGGGAGGAGATACTGGCTGGAAGAGATCACCTCCCATGGGAACAGGTGGAGGCACTTAGGAGAGCAGAGGCAGCCGGAGAGAGGAGCCGGCGATATGAGGGAACACGGCTGGCAAGGAAGCCCGAGAGGCAGCCCCAAAAATTTCTTGGGGGGGGGCTAACAGGGAGTATGGCTACGCCAGGTAGGAGACCTGGGCAGACTCCCTGTGCTTACCGGGGGGCTAGAGAGACCGGACAGGCACCGTGTTATGCAGTGGTGCACACGGTGTCTCCAGTGCGGGTGCATAGCCCGGTGCGGTATATTCCAGCTCCGCGTGTCGGCCGGGCTAGATTGAGCGTCGAGCCTAATGCCATGAAGCCGGCTCTACGCAGCTGGTCCCCAGTGCGTCTCCTTGGGCCGGCTTACATGGCACCAGCCTTGCGCTCGGTGTCTCCGGTTCGCCTGCATAGCCCAGTGCGGGCTATTCCACCTCGCCGCACTGGCAGGGCGATCCGTGAGCATTCAACCAGGTAAGGTTGGGCAGGCTCGGTGCTCAAGACCTCCAGTGCGCCTGCACGGTCCGGTTTTTCCAGTACCACCTCCACACCCCAGCCCTCCGGTAGCAGCTCCCCGCACCAGGCTTCCTGTGCGTGTCCTCGGCCCAGTACCACCAGTGCCAGCACCACGCATCAGGCCTACAGTGCGCCTCGCCTGTCCAGCGCTGTCGGAGCCCTCCTCCTCTCCAGCGCTGTCGGAGTCTCCCGCCTGTTTAGCGCTGTTAGAGCCTTCCTTCTCTACAGCGCTGCCGGAGTCTCCCGCCTGTTCAGAACTGCCAGTTTGCAAAGAGCTGCCAGTTTGCAAAGAGCTGCCAGTTAGCATAGAGCTGCCAGTTAGCATAGAGCTGCCAGTTAGCATAGAGCTGCCAGTTAGCATAGAGCTGCCAGTTAGCATAGAGCTGCCAGTTAGCATAGAGCTGCCAGTCTGCAAGGAGCTGCCAGTCTGCAAGGAGCTGCCAGTCTGCATAGAGCTGCCAGTCTGCAAGGAGCTGCCAGTCTGCAAGGAGCCGCCAGAGCTGCCTGTCTGCAGGATGCCGCCAAAGCTGCCAGTCTGCAAGGAGCCGCCAGAGCTGCCAGTCTGCAAGGAGCCGCCAGAACTGCCAGTCTGCAAGGAGCCGCCAGAGCTGCCAGTCTGCAAGGAGCCGCCAGAGCTGCCAGTCTGCAAGGAGCCGCCAGAGCTGCCAGTCTGCAAGGAGCCGCCAGAGCTGCCAGTCTGCAAGGAGCCGCCAGAGCTGCCAGTCTGCAAGGAGCCGCCAGAGCTGCCAGTCTGCAAGGAGCCGCCAGAGCTGCCAGTCTGCAAGGAGCCGCCAGAGCCGCCAGTCAGTATGGAGCAGCCAGGGCCGCCAGTCAGCATGGAGCAGCCAGGGCCGCCAGTCAGCATGGAGCAGCCAGTCAGCATGGAGCAGCCAGAGCAACCAGTCAGCATGGAGCAGCCAGAGCTGCCAGTCAGCATGGAGCAGCCAGTCAGCATGGAGCAGCCAGAGCTGCCAGTCAGCATGGAGCAGCCAGTCAGCATGGAGCAGCCAGAGCTGCCAGTCATCATGGAGCAGCCAGTCAGCTTGGGCCGCCAGAGCTGCCAGTCGTCCAGACTCTTCCAGATCTGCCAGTCGTCCAGACTCTTCCAGATCTGCCAGTCGTCCAGACTCTTCCAGATCTGCCAGTCGTCCAGACTCTTCCAGATCTGCCAGTCGACCAGACTCTTCCAGATCTGCCAGTCGACCAGACTCTTCCAGATCTGCCAGTCGACCAGACTCTTCCAGATCTGCCAGTCGACCAGACTCTTCCAGATCTGCCAGTCGACCAGACTCTTCCAGATCTGCCAGTCGACCAGACTCTTCCAGATCTGCCAGTCGTCCAGACTCTTCCAGATCTGCCAGTCGTCCAGACTCTTCCAGATCTGCCAGTCGTCCAGACTCTCCCAGATCTGCCAGTCGTCCAGATTCTCCCAGATCTGCCAGTCGACCAGATTCTCCCAGATCCGCCAGTCGACCAGATTCTCCCAGATCCGCCAGTCGACCAGATTCTCCCAGATCCGCCAGTCGACCAGATTCTTCCAGATCTGCTAGTCGACCAGGATCTGCTGAAACCGCCAGCCAGCCAGGTTCTGGTAGTTTCTACTACCTGCCTGGGCTTCTTCTCAGTGCTGAGCTTCTTCTCAGTGCTGAGCTTCCTCTCAGTGCTGAGCTACCCATCTGTCCCGAGTTACCTCTGTCCCGAGCTGTCCCTCTGTCCCATGTTATCATTGTGGTGGGTAACCTATTTAGGGACGTTTAGGAGGGGGATTAAAACTGTCATGGAGTGGGGTCCACGTCCAGCGCCAGAGCCGCCACCGCGGACAGATGCCCACCCAGACCCTCCCCTATAGGTTCAGGTTTTGCGGCCGGAGTCCGCACCTTGGGGGGGGGGGTACTGTCACGCCCTGACCATAGTTTACTTTGTATTTTCTATGTTTTGATTGGTCAGGGTGTGATCTGAGTGGGCATTCTATGTTACATGTCTAGTTTGTCTAGTTCTATGTTCGGCCTGATATGGTTCTCAATCAGAGGCAGGTGTTCGTCATTGTCTCTGATTGGGAACCATATTTAGGTAGCCTGGGTTTCACTGTGTGTTTGTGGGTGATTGTTCCTGTCTATGTATTTTCATCAGATAGGCTGTTTAGGTTTTCGTTACGTACATCACGTTCTTTATTTTGTAGTGTTTGTATTGATTCGTGTTTTACGTTTGTTCATTAAAACATGGATCGTAAACCACACGCTGCATTTTGGTCCGACTCTCCTTCGTATGAAGACGAAACTCATTACACTTTTTGCATTATTTAAACCAAATTGAACATGTTTCATTATTTATTTGAGGCTAAATTGATTTAATTGATACATTATATTAAATTCAAATAAGTGTTCATTCAGTATTGTCGGCTTTTCCAATAATCGGTATCGGTATCGGCGTTGAAAAATCATAATCGGTCGATCAAAAGTATAGCTGGATAACAACTTGCCTGCTTTCATTAAGCCACCTGTATTTCTGGCCTTGCCTGCTTTTTGTAAAGTCTGAGCCTTGGTGGGTACCTGAAGAACATTGATCATTAAGCTGAACGGCAAAATAAAAAGCACATCAGATTCAAGCTTCTGGGAAAAAGTCGAGAAACGAGAAACGGGGACACACTACTTTTTTTCGCCATGGCTTTTAGAGGACACGACGAGAGGGAAAGTTCCGCTAACAAGTGCAACTACAGCGGTAAGTGGAAACCCTACTTGCAGTGGTAATTGCAAGTAGGGCTTATGCTTGCTGAACTTATGGAACGTTCTACTTTTTTTCTGGGATGTTCTGAATGATTTTTTTTTTTTTTTTTGAATTTTTACCCCTTTTTCTCCCCAATTTCGTAGTATCCAATTGTTGTAGTAGCTACTATCTTGTCTCATCGCTACAACTCCCGTACGGGCTCGGGAGAGACGAAGGTTGAAAGTCATGCGTCCTCCGATACACAACCAACCAAGCCGCTGCTTCTTTAACACAGCGCACATCCAACCCGGAAGCCAGCCGCACCAATGCGCCGGAGGAAACACCGTGCACCTGGCCACCTTGGCTAGCGTACACTGCGCCCAGCCCGCCACAGGAGTCGCTGGTGCGCGATGAGACAAGGACACCCCTACCGACCAAGCCCTCCCTAACCCGGGCGACGCTAGGCCAATTGTGCGTCGCCCCACGGACCTCCCGGTCGCGGCCGGTTATGACAGAGCCTGGGCGCGAACCCAGGACTCTGATGGCACAGCTGGCGCTGCAGTACAGCGCCCTTAACCACTGCGCCACCCGGGAGGCCCCATGTTCTGAATGATTTGATAGCTTCCATCGTGTCATCCATTAAAAGTTAGATGAAAGAGAGTTTGACACAGAACATTTTCGCACATGCTCAAGTAGGTTTTCCACTTTGCTCCGGTATTTATTTAGCAAAGATAACACATAATCACTCCAGACAGACACAAGCAAAAACTCATGACATAAATGTTGCAGCAGCCTAGGCTACACCTAAACATTAGAGATCTGACATGCTGTATGGGATGAAAACGAGACAATGTTGCAGTCTGATTAACTGTAGGCTACTAATAATAGGTGCTGCATACAGCCTATGCACCCTGCTCATCTGGTTTAGGTAAATAATTGGTAATGTTATGTATTCATAGTCCATTTGTGTGTCAGGAGAAAATGTGAATGTGATCAAATTTGGTTTATATTCAAAATTGGGCTGACTAGGCTGCCTATACGTTTTCAATCCAAAATTATTAACTGGAATGAATCAATCAACATAATAGTGATGACAGACGTGAGTCATAACGCAAACATGCGTAACGCAAGCTCAGCCCTGTGAGTTCTGTCTATCAGTTGTCTGGGTAGAGGAAATCCCCCTCCTAATCTAGTATAAATATAATTCATATGAACAAGTATAAGGTTGCTGCAGTTTGACATTTAAAAAAAAACATGTGACCTGATTAGAAAAAACTGGTGTCACGACTTCCGCTGAAGTTGGTCCCTTTCCTTGTTCGGGCGGCGTTCGGCGGTCGAAGTCACCGACCTTCTAGCCATCGCTGATCCACTTTTAACTTTCTATTGGTTTTGTCTTTTCTTCCATCACACCTGGTTCCAATTCCATCAATTACATGTTGTGTATTTAACCCTCTGTTCCCCCTTGTTGGTAATTGTTTCTTGTAGTGCTTTTGCACGGTATGCTGGTATTTACCGGATTTTGTTTGACCCATTTATTGTGTTCTGTTGACGGTGGTTTATGGATATTAAACGACACCGTTGTAAATCAGTTTTCGTTCTCCTGCGCCTGACTTCTCTGCCGCCAGTACACACCTCACTACAACTGGTCCCATCATAGCCCTTATAAAAAACATTTTACAGCTGAATAATCACTGTCATAACTTTATAGGATCCAGAGTTTTCCTGGTTAGGTTAAAAGATAAAGAAAAACTCTGGGTCCCAGGGGATAAATTGAACGTTTCCTTTCCAAGCACTGTGAGTACCCCTATCAATGTTCTGTCATTACTGTATGTAGAGTCAATCACACATTCACACAAACACATTATTACACATCAGTGATTTTACTGCTTGCTTGGACTAACTCCTTCTTAGCTCTGTTGTCTAACTGCATTGTGTTGTTATTGTTTTTTGTCTTTCTAGTCAAATCCTGTCCTGAAGTCAAGCCTCTGAACACCTCAACTCATGCCTCATATCCTCATTCAATCACTGCTGTGATCCCTTTCCAACACTGTGTAAGTAGCCCTCTCATTTCCATTCTCCATAATATTGTACTATAAATGTCTTTATTAAATGCTTTAGGTTAACATAATTACTATTTGACCATTTTTTAAACACACTTTGACGTCTCTGCGTTCCGCACCTAAACCATGGGTCTCCCATCCTCTTCCATTTTTCAAGTCACCAGCCTCCACTGTTCTCTATAATCGCCTGGGGCTGTACTCACCTCAGAGTATGAGTGCTGATCTAGGATCAGGTCCCCCCTGTCCATATCTTTTTCATTATGATCTAAAATACAAAACTGATCGTAGATCAGCACTCCTTCTCTAAGATGATAAATGAATACGGGCTCTGATTCAGAATGTCAGATTACGGAGGCCCAGTGTTGTATAGTTGTTTTGATATTTCTGAGGATCCCCATTAGCTCAGGCAACAGCTAATCTTCCTGGGGTCCAAACAGGATTAAAACAATTACATCACAACCAAACCTAACAGCCTACACCCTTAACAACACAATACATCATTCAATATATTATTACTCTAATATTACAGATTTATAACATGTACAATACTACAATACAATAATAGCCAAGGCAGGACAAGAAAACATCCCTGGAGGTAAGTAAGTGCAATAATAACAATATACTTGACCGGACATTGTTTTCTTTGCCTCATGTCTATCCCTGGGACAATTGGAACAATAAAGGTAGAGGGGCCGCTGAGTCTCTGGCTGTGCGTAAGACTAAACAGACTGTCAAACATTGGTTATTTTGTGTGAGATGCAAACTAACACTATTACTGTGTTATGATAGGCATATCTGTGTGTGTGTCTGTGTGTGTGTGTGTTTGTCTCTCTGTGTGTGTGTGTGTGTGGTGTGTGTCTCTCGCTCTGTGTCTCTCTCTCTCTCTCGGTCTCTCTCTGTTTCTGTGTCTCCCTCCCCCAGGTGGCCATAGCTGTGGATTCCAGAGTGGATTCCTGTGTGTTGTGACCAAGAGAACAGATGCCTTGGGTTCAGTGAAAACAATTACAGGGTTGCTTACTGTACACACACACACCACGCCGAGCCCACTGCAGGGGAGAGGGGACCTGTCCTGCTCCCAGTGTTGTGTGTTTTCAGTCCCACTCCAGACTAATTCCTCCACATAGAAACACAGGGATGTGTGTCTGTGTGCCTGTGTGCTTGATGAGGTCACCCAGCAGACTGAGCCAGAGGGAAACTGAACAGGCAAACATGACTGAACAGGACAGGAGGGAGGACCACTCTCTTGCGTCCCAAATGACACCCTATTCCCTTTATAGTGCACTACTTCTGAACAGGGCCCACACATATACATGCATGTGTACACACACACACACTCTCCAGTGAAAATGACTATTTAAAACACTATCCTTACTGGGGATGTTTAGTGTGAGTGTATGTGTTGAACAGATGTTTTTATACACGGTGCTGATTTCCTCAACAAGTTGCAGCATTGCCCTGTACTGCCCCGGGACAGCACGTACCCTTGCCTCCACGCAAAACAACTAGCTGGTACAAAGAATGTACAAATCAGAATGGGTGGAACAGACATAGCTTTTCAAAACAATGTTATGTACATGTCAACTCAAAGCAATATCACGTTGCAATGTCACAACAAATCACCGTTATATGATAGAAGCATGGCTTGTGAGAAGGAGAGATGGAGAAAGATACATAGTTAAATAGAGAGAAAGGAAGAGAGAATGTTTAAAAAGAGAAAGATGAGAGGGAGAGGAAATAGCTGGATGTCTGAAGGGACTCATAAATCCAGAGAGAGAGGAATGAGAAAGATGACTGTTGGACTCCCTGGGGGTTGTGTTTGGAGACTCAGTCGGGGGCTGGAGGAGGTTGTGAAAGACCAGGGGGAATTAGCAGAGGCAGGTGGAAGCATAGGAGTCAGAAACAATATTTTCAAAATGTACCGTACGGCATCATAAAGCAATCTGAATTGGAATGAAAGTTTGAGGGGCCAGGCTGTTTGGAGTAGTAGGTGGCTGGGGGAGGATGGGGAAGGTTGCAAGAGATAAGGGGCAATTGGGGGAGGCAGTTTGGAATGGCAGTGAGCTGGTGGAGAGGTCAGGTAGGTAGAGTACAGTTACTGTGCTGCTCCATTACTCATCTGACTTAACGCACTGACATCCAAATCCATCCATTCGTTCACATGGAGTTATTGAACTAATAAGCGCGTGTAAGTAAGAGGGGAGCTTGACTGATGACGGTATCGGTGGGAGCCACAGGTCGGTTCCATCTGAATCTCATACCTCATGAATCACAACTTGAGACTAGATTGGATACAGATTCAGAAACACTGGGTTGGTGTATTGGATGCATCACGAGAAAATGTACACGGCTTCAGAGGGGTCACAGTGGCCCTCTCACTGTGGGGAACCTCTGGCCTGGTGAAGCTGACAGGAGCTCTACGACTAAAAAAATAGACCCCCTACTTTATCATCCCAGTAATTCTTCTTTCTCTTATCTGAGCAAACCAGAAACCTTTCAATATACAGTATACATTCAAACAATACTTTAGAAGCATTTAAATATAATAAATTGGAAGGTTGTGCAGGACCATGGTAGATGAAGGAACCTATCTATCTTTTCAGACTGTTAGAGTATTTATCTGATCAGTAAGGCAGGGTATTATGTCTGCTGTTTGTAACACTTTGTTATATGTGAAAATGTGATTGTATTATAAATTGTGGACGAAAAGAGATCCTAATCAAATCTCTCACCCTGTCTCCTGGTATTTTGTGTTGAAACTCCTTTACTTTATCACCACAGTAATGGCAGGTTGATCAAGTATTTGACATGGTGAACTTTACCCAGTTACAGTATGCACAATTAACATAACCATTAAAACACAATCAAAAATGATATTTGATTGATAGGTTGGTTGATTATTTTATCCCATTTGACGTTTTGAAATGTTACCTGATCATGTCAGAGTAACTGTTCAGCAAAACCTTTTAAATGCTTTCAGAATAACGTTGGACTATTTCATACTGTAGCCACTAGTTTCCATTGAAAAAATGACTGACTGACTGAGACAGACAGATACAGACAGACGGACAGGGACTACTTGTTCACCAAGACAAGGCGTGTAAGAGTGTGTAATGATACTGTCAGGCAGCATTACTGTGTTATGTTGTCATTAGATCCATCAGGAATGCCAAAAAGCCTCTTCACCTCCCTACAGCATACTGTCTCCACTAAGAACAACATGTAGCAGCACATAGTGTGTGTGATGTACAGAGACCTTGTCTTGGAGTGAATGTGTGCTTGGGCATTGCTGTGATTCAATGTGATTGAGTTGTTTGTGGTGCAGTAGAGGTGACTGAAGTGCACATTATGTCAGAAGTGACTCAGGTGAGTGTGTGTGGTGAGGGGTCGGACAGGATATGATGTGCGCCTGTGTGTGTGTGCCTGCTCACACACGTGCATCCATGCAAGTACAGTTGAAGTCGGAAGTTTACATAAACTTAGGTTGGAGTCATTAAAACTCGTTTTTCAACCACTCCACACATTTCTTGTTAACAAACTAGTTTTGGCAAGTCGGTTAGGACATCTACTTTGGCATGACACAAGTCATTTTTCCAACAATTGTTTAAAGACAGATTATTTAACTTATAATTCACTGTATTACAATTCTAGTGAGTCCGAAGTTTACATACACAAAGTTGACTGTGCTTGGAACATTCCAGAAAATTATGGCTTTAGAAGCTTCTGATAGGCTAATTTACATAAATTGAGTCAATTGGAGGTGTACCTGTGGATGTATTTCAAGGCCTACCTTCAAACTCAGTGCCTCTTTGCTTGACATCATGGGAAAATCAAAAGAAATCAGGCAAAACCTCCCCCATTTTTTTTTTAGACCTCCACAAGTCTGGTTCATCCTTGGGAGCAATTTACAAACGCCTGAAGGTACCATGTTCATCTGTACAAATAATAGTACGCAAGTATAAACACCATGGGACCAAGCAGCCGTCATACCGCTCAGGAAGGAGACACGTTCTGTCTCCTAGAGATTAATGTATTTTGGTGCAAAAAGTACAAATATATCCCACAACAACAGCAAAGGACCTTGTGAAGATGCTGGAGGAAACTGCTCCAAAACCCCCATAAAAAAGCCAGACCATGGTTTGCAACTGCACATGGGGACAAAGATTGTACTTTTTGGAGAAATGTCCTCTGGCCTACTGAAACAAAAATAGAACTGTTTGGCCATAATTACCATCGTTATGTTTGGAGGAAAAAGAGGGAGGCTTGCAAGCTGAAGAACACCATCCCAACCTTGAAGCACGGGGGTGGCAGCATCATGTTGCGTGGTGCTTTGCTGCAGGATGGACTGGTGCATTTCACAAAATAGATGGCATCATGAGGCAGGAAAATTATGTGGATATATTGAAGCAACATCTCAAGACATCAGTCAGGAAGTTAAAGCTTGGTCGCAAATGGGTCTTCCAAATGGACAATGACCCCAAGCATACTTCCAAAGTTGTGGCAAAATGGCTTAAGGACCACAAAGTCAAAGTATTGGAGTGGCCATCACAAAGCCCTGACCTGAATCCCATCGAAAATTTGTGGGCAGAACTGAAAAAGCATGTGCAAGCAAGGAGGCCTACAACCTGACTCAGTTACACCAGCTCTGTCAGCAGGAATGGGCCAGAATTCACCCAACTTATTGTGGAAAGCTTGTGGAAGGCTACCCGAAACATTTGACTCAAGTTAAGCAATTTAAAGGCAATGCTACCAAATACTAATTGAGTGTATGTAAACTTCTGACCCACTGGGAATGTGATGAAAGAAATAAAAGCTGAAATAAATCATTCTCTACTATTATTCACATTTACATTATTTCACATTCTAAAAATAAAGTGGTGATCCTAACTGACCTAAGACCGGGAAATCTTACTTGGATTAAATGTCAGGAATTGTGGAAAAACTGAGTTTAAATGTATTTGGTTAAGGTGTATGTAAACTTCTGACTTCAACTGTATGTATGTGTGTGTGTTCCAGTGTTTCCAATGCCCCATTTCCCATAGGGAAGAGGCTAGTGTACCCTACTTTTCTCTGGGGGCCGGCTGGACAGGGCAGACAAGGTGAGATACATGACGTAGCAGCTGATGATGGAAGCCTGCAGGAGCCCTGAACGAGGCTGTTCTGTAGACAGAGAGCGAGAGGAGAGCTTGAGAACTAAGAACACACACACACAAATGGACAAACACACACACAAAGTGGGAGGCCAGGTCGAGAAATCGGCATGACATTCAATACATGGTAAAAACATCCTGGTAAAACCCTGGCATGTATAGACAGAGGTCCCCTAACACAGTTATGTCTGAACAATGATGGAGAGATGACAGGTTAGATTATATGGCATCATCCACACATGGATGTTGGCTCAGCCTGAGATGGAGTAAGTGTTCCCTGCTAAGTACCTGGAGGACAGACACACTGCCTGTTTCACATTGGTGGTGGTCTTCCAGGCTGCTGTCAGCTTTAAGCGCTTACTGGATGACACCATGGGTCTGTGTCTGTACTAACCCTTTACGGGGCTAAAAGACATCCTGATGAAATAATACCATGCGTGTGTTCACGTGCGTGTGTGCGTCCATTCGAGAGAAAGGGAGTGTGTGTGTATGTGTATGCCATGTGCATTAGTGTGTCCACATCTTTGTGTGTGTTTGTACACGCATATATGTGTGTGAGAGAGAGCCAGAATGTGTGTGTGCGTGCGACTGCTCACTCTGCTGTACACAGGGCGTGACGGCGATGAAGGACATGATGCCACACAGGGTCAGGTTGGTCCACAGCAGGACCTTGTTGGACTGGCAGGCGGTGGGGTGGGTGTAGTACTTATACATGAAGGTGAAGGCCATGGTGGCGATGCTGTAGAAGAACAGGGTGGCACACATCACCGCCAGGTACCAGCGCTTGTCCTCTGCCGCTCCTGTTAACCTGAGAGGAGAATCCAGAAATACACACATCACCATCAACCAGAAGGGAGAATCCAGAAATACACACATCACCATCAACCAGAGAGGAGAATCCAGAAATACACACATCACCATCAACCAGAAAGAAGAATCCAGAAATACACACATCACCATCAACATGAGAGGAGAATCTAGAAATACACACATCACCATCAACCTGAGAGGAGAATCCAGAAATACACACATCACCATCAACCAGAGAGGAGAATCCAGAAATACACACATCACCATCAACCTGAGAGGAGAATCCAGAAATACACACATCACCATCAACCAGAGAGGAGAATCCAGAAATACACACATCACCATCAACCAGAAAGAAGAATCCAGAAATACACACATCACCATCAACCAGAGAGGAGAATCCAGAAATACACACATCACCATCAACCTGAGAGGACAATCCAGAAATACACACATCACCATCAACCTGAGAGGAGAATCCAGAAATACACACATCACCATCAACCTGAGAGGAGAATCCAGAAATACACACATCACCATCAACCAGAGAGGAGAATCCAGAAATACACACATCACCATCAACCAGAGGGGAGAATCCAGAAATACACACATCACCATCAACCAGAGAGGAGAATCCAGAAATACACACATCACCATCAACCTGAGAGGAGAATCCAGAAATACACACATCACCATCAACCAGAGAGGACAATCCAGAAATACACACATCACCATCAACCAGAAGGGAGAATCCAGAAATACACACATCACCATCAACCAGAGAGGAGAATCCAGAAATACACACATCACCATCAACCTGAGAGGAGAATCCAGAAATACACACATCACCATCAACCTGAGAGGATAATCCAGAAATACACACATCACCATCAACCAGAGAGGAGAATCCACAAATACACACATCACCATCAACCTGAGAGGATAATCCAGAAATACACACATCACCATCAACCTGAGAGGATAATCCAGAAATACACACATCACCATCAACCTGAGAGGAGAATCCAGAAATACACACATCACCATCAACCAGAGAGGAGAATCCAGAAATACACACATCACCATCAACCTGAGAGGAGAATCCAGAAATACACACATCACCATCAACCAGAGAGGAGAATCCAGAAATACACACATCACCATCAACCAGAGAGGAGAATCCAGAAATACACACATCACTGTTAACCTGAGAGGAGAATCCAGAAATACACACATCACCGTCAACCTGAGAGGAGAATCCAGAAATACACACATCACCATCAACCAGAAGGGAGAATCCAGAAATACACACATCACCATCAACATGAGAGGAGAATCTAGAAATACACACATCACCATCAACCTGAGAGGAGAATCCAGAAATACACACATCACCATCAACCAGAGAGGAGAATCCAGAAATACACACATCACCATCAACCTGAGAGGAGAATCCAGAAATACACACATCACCATCAACCAGAGAGGAGAATCCAGAAATACACACATCACCATCAACCAGAAAGAAGAATCCAGAAATACACACATCACCATCAACCAGAGAGGAGAATCCAGAAATACACACATCACCATCAACCTGAGAGGACAATCCAGAAATACACACATCACCATCAACCTGAGAGGAGAATCCAGAAATACACACATATCACTGTCAACCTGAGAGGACAATCCAGAAATACACACATCACCATCAACCAGAGAGGAGAATCCAGAAATACACACATCACCATCAACCAGAGGGGAGAATCCAGAAATACACACATCACCATCAACCAGAGAGGAGAATCCAGAAATACACACATCACCATCAACCTGAGAGGAGAATCCAGAAATACACACATCACCATCAACCAGAGAGGAGAATCCAGAAATACACACATCACCATCAACCTGAGAGGATAATCCAGAAATACACACATCACCATCAACCAGAGAGGAGAATCCAGAAATACACACATCACCATCAACCTGAGAGGACAATCCAGAAATACACACATCACCATCAACCAGAAGGGAGAATCCAGAAATACACACATCACCATCAACCAGAGAGGACAATCCAGAAATACACACATCACCATCAACCAGAAGGGAGAATCCAGAAATACACACATCACCATCAACCTGAGAGGACAATCCAGAAATACCCACATCACCATCAACCTGAGAGGACAATCCAGAAATACACACATCACCATCAACCAGAAGGGAGAATCCAGAAATACACACATCACCATCAACCTGAGAGGACAATCCAGAAATACACACATCACCATCAACCAGAGAGGAGAATCCAGAAATACACACATCACCATCAACCAGAGAGGACAATCCAGAAATACACACATCACCATCAACCAGAAGGGAGAATCCAGAAATACACACATCACCATCAACCAGAGAGGAGAATCCAGAAATACACACATCACCATCAACCTGAGAGGAGAATCCAGAAATACACACATCACCATCAACCTGAGAGGATAATCCAGAAATACACACATCACCATCAACCAGAGAGGAGAATCCAGAAATACACACATCACCATCAACCTGAGAGGATAATCCAGAAATACACACATCACCATCAACCTGAGAGGAGAATCCAGAAATACACACATCACCATCAACCTGAGAGGAGAATCCAGAAATACACACATCACCATCAACCAGAGAGGAGAATCCAGAAATACACACATCACTGTTAACCTGAGAGGAGAATCCAGAAATACACACATCACCATCAACCTGAGAGGAGAATCCAGAAATACACACATCACCATCAACCTGAGAGGAGAATCCAGAAATACACACATCACCATCAACCAGAAGGGAGAATCCAGAAATATACACATCACTGTTAACCTGAGAGGAGAATCCAGAAATACACACATCACCATCAACCAGAAGGGAGAATCCAGAAATACACACATCACCATCAACCAGAAGGGAGAATCCAGAAATACACACATCACCATCAACATGAGAGGAGAATCCAGAAATACACACATCACCATCAACCAGAAGGGAGAATCCAGAAATACACACATCACCATCAACCAGAGAGGAGAATCCAGAAATACACACATCACCATCAACCAGAAAGAAGAATCCAGAAATACACACATCACCATCAACATGAGAGGAGAATCTAGAAATACACACATCACCATCAACCTGAGAGGAGAATCCAGAAATACACACATCACCATCAACCAGAAAGAAGAATCCAGAAATACACACATCACCATCAACCTGAGAGGAGAATCCAGAAATACACACATCACCATCAACCTGAGAGGAGAATCCAGAAATACACACATCACCATCAACCTGAGAGGAGAATCCAGAAATACACACATCACCATCAACCAGAAGGGAGAATCCAGAAATACACACATCACCGTCAACCTGAGAGGAGAATCCAGAAATACACACATCACCATCAACCAGAAGGGAGAATCCAGAAATACACACATCACCATCAACCTGAGAGGAGAATCCAGAAATACACACATCACCATCAACCAGAGAGGAGAATCCAGAAATACACACATCACCATCAACCAGAGAGGAGAATCCAGAAATACACACATCACCATCAACCAGAGAGGAGAATCCAGAAATACACACATCACCATCAACCAGAGAGGAGAATCCAGAAATACACACATCACCGTCAACCTGAGAGGAGAATCCAGAAATACACACATCACCATCAACCTGAGAGGAGAATCCAGAAATACACACATCACCATCAACCTGAGAGGATAATCCAGAAATACACACATCACCATCAACCAGAAGGGAGAATCCAGAAATACACACATCACCATCAACCTGAGAGGAGAATCCAGAAATACACACATCACCATCAACCTGAGAGGAGAATCCAGAAATACACACATCACCATCAACCTGAGAGGATAATCCAGAAATACACACATCACCATCAACCAGAGAGGACAATCCAGAAATACACACATCACCATCAACCAGAAGGGAGAATCCAGAAATACACACATCACCATCAACCAGAGAGGAGAATCCAGAAATACACACATCACCATCAACCAGAAAGAAGAATCCAGAAATACACACATCACCATCAACCAGAGAGGAGAATCCAGAAATACACACATCACCATCAACCTGAGAGGAGAATCCAGAAATACACACATCACCATCAACCAGAGAGGAGAATCCAGAAATACACACATCACCATCAACCTGAGAGGAGAATCCAGAAATACAGACATCACCATCAACATGAGAGGAGAATCTAGAAATACACACATCACCGTCAACCTGAGAGGAGAATCCAGAAATACACACATCACCATCAACATGAGAGGAGAATCTAGAAATACACACATCACCATCAACCTGAGAGGAGAATCCAGAAATACACACATCACCATCAACCAGAAAGAAGAATCCAGAAATACACACATCACCATCAACATGAGAGGAGAATCTAGAAATACACACATCACCATCAACCAGAGAGGAGAATCCAGAAATACACACATTGATATGTAACTGAGTAACCTAGGGTGGTCTAGCGGTCTAAGCCGCTGCCTCCGGAACACAAATACCGCCCCAGATTTCAACGCACTAGCCAAAGCAGTGTTCTAGCCAATTGCTCAATCAAAACCATGGTCTTGGTTAAGCAAGGGTCATAGTTACGCAGGGTGACTTGAGTGCCCAATGCTTGCTCTGGTGCAGCCAACATACTATAAAACCTAATAACATCATATTAATTGTAGAGTCGTGCAGTTGACTGATGAAAGGTTTATGACACTTAAATACATAAACACATACCCACCAGCAACCATCACTACCATAATAAAGTGCTCATTCAATTGGCTCATGACAGATTGATGGATGATAAATGGATATTAAAATTGTTGTTTAAAATAACATTACGTTGGTAAATGGAAATAACATCTGGATGCCCATTGCCTAATGGGAAATTCGACAGATCCTCTCTCCTCTCTTCCCCATCCTCTCCTCTCCTCTATTCCCTCTCCTCTGTTCCCTCTCCTCTCTTCTCTCCTATATTCCCTCTCCTCTGTTCCCTCTCCTCTCTCCTCTATTCCCTCTCTCCCCTCCTCTATTCCCTCTCCTCTGTTCCCTCTCCTCTCTCCTCTCCTCTATTCCCTCTCCTCTATTCCCTCTCCTCTCTTCTACTCTCCTCTCCTCTCCTCTATTCCCTCTCCTCTGTTCCCTCTCTTCTCCTCTTCTTTCCTCTATTCCCTCTCCTCTATTCCCTCTCCTCTCTCCTATATTCCCTCTCCTCTCCTCTATTCCCTCTCCTCTATTCCCTCTCCTCTATTCCCTCTCCTCTCTCCTATATTCCCTCTCCTCTCCTATATTCCCTCTCCTCTGTTCCCTCTCTCCTCTCCTCTATTCCCTCTCCTCTCTCCTCTCCTCTATTCCCTCTCCTCTGTTCCCTCTCGCCTCTCCTCTATTCCCTCTCCTCTGTTCCCTCTCCTCTCTCCTCTCCTCTATTCCCTCTCCTCTCCTCTATTCCCTCTCATCTGTTCCCTCTCCTCTCTCCTCTCCTCTATTCCCTATCCTCTCTTCCCTCTCCTCTCCTCTCCTCTCCTCTATTCCCTCTCCTCTGTTCCCTCTCTTCTCCTCTTCTTTCCTCTATTCCCTCTCCTATATTCCCTCTCCTCTATTCCCTCTCCTCTCTCCTATATTCCCTCTCCTCTCCTCTATTCCCTCTCCTCTCTTCTCTCCTATATTCCCTCTCCTCTCCTCTATTCCCTCTCCTCTGTTCCCTCTCTCCTCTCCTCTATTCCCTCTCCTCTCCTCTATTCCCTCTCTTCTGTTCCCTCTCTCCTCTCCTCTATTCCCTCTTCTCTCTCCTCTCCTCTATTCCCTCTCCTCTGTTCCCGCTCCTCTCTCCTCTCCTCTATTCCCTCTCCTCTGTTCCCTCTCTCCTCTCCTCTATTCCCTCTCTTCTCTTCCCTCACTTCGACTCTCCTTTCCTCTATTCCCTCTCCTCTGTTCCCTCTCCCCTCTCCTCTATTCCCTCTCCTCTGTTCCCTCTCCTCTCTCCTATTCCCTCTCCTCTGTTCCCTCTCCTCTCTCTTCTCCTCTATTCCCTCTCCTCTCTCCTCTCCTCTATTACCTCTCCTCTCTCCTCTCCTCTATTCCCTCTCCTCTCTTCCCTCTCTTCCCCTCTCCTTTCCTCTCTTCCCCTTTCTCTCCATTCCCCTTTTCTGAAACTCAATATTTTTCTCTTCCCTCACTTCGACTCCTTTCCCCTATTCCCTCTCCTCTCTCCCCTCTCCTCTGTTCCCTCTCCTCTCCTATTCCCTCTCCTCTGTTCCCTCTCCTCTCTATTCTCCTCT
Organism: Oncorhynchus mykiss; assembly: GCF_057628025.1. Lineage (NCBI taxonomy): Eukaryota > Metazoa > Chordata > Actinopteri > Salmoniformes > Salmonidae > Oncorhynchus > Oncorhynchus mykiss. Next base: position 33,591,992 of record NC_143047.1, read on the forward strand.
ATTCACTCTCCTCTGTTCCCTCTCCGTTCTCCTCTCCTCTATTCCCTCTCTTCTCTTCCCTCACTTCGACTCTCCTTTCCTCTATTCCCTCTCCTCTGTTCCCTCTCCCCTCTCCTCTATTCCCTCTCCTCTGTTCCCTCTCCTCTCTCCTATTACCTCTCCTCTGTTCCCTCTCCTCTCTCTTCTCCTCTATTCCCTCTCCTCTCTCCTCTCCTCTATTACCTCTCCTCTCTCCTCTCCTCTATTCCCTCTCCTCTCTTCCCTCTCTTCCCCTCTCCTTTCCTCTCTTCCCCTTTCTCTCCATTCCCCTTTTCTGAAACTCAATCTTTTTCCACTCAAAAACCCAGCATCCCTGACCTGCACACCCTGAGAGAGACAGACTCAACAGACAGGGCAGCTGGTTTAGGTCATTGACAGGGCAGCTGGTTTAGGTCAGTGACAGAGCAGCTGGTTTAGGTCATTAACAGGGCAGCTGGTTTAGATCATTAACAGGGCAGCTGGTTTAGATCATTGACAGGACAGCTGGTTTAGGTCAGTGACAGGGCAGCTGGTTTAGGTCAGTGACAGGGCAGCTGGTTTAGGTCAGTGACAGGGCAGCTGGTTTAGGTCAGTGACAGGGCAGCTGGTTTAGGACAGTGACAGGCCAGCTGGTTTAGGACAGTGACAGGCCAGCTGGTTTAGGTCAGTGACAGGGCAGCTGGTTTTGGTCATTAACAGGGCAGCTGGTTTAGGTCATTGACAGGGCAGCTGGTTTAGGTCAGTGACAGGACAGCTGGTTTAGGTCAGTGACAGGACAGCTGGTTTAAGTCAGTGATAGGACAGCTGGTTTAGGTCAGTGATAGGGCAGCTGGTTTAGGTCAGTGACAGGACAGCTGGTTTAGGTCAGTGACAGGACAGCTGGTTTAGGTCAGTGATAGGACAGCTGGTTTAGGTCAGTGACAGGACAGCTGGTTTAGGTCAGTGACAGGACAGCTGGTTTAGGTCAGTGATAGGACAGCTGGTTTAGGTCAGTGATAGGACAGCTGGTTTAGGTCAGTGACAGGACAGCTGGTTTAGGTCAGTGATAGGACAGCTGGTTTAGGTCAGTGACAGGACAGCTGGTTTAGGTCAGTGACAGAGGGCTCTATTCAGTCTGTATCAGTGAGGCGGTACAGATTGCGCAATAGAAAATGTAAAGATCATTGCCGATTGAGCAGACATATGCAGCACATTTCCCTTAAATTTCAATAACGCTGTAAAGCTGAACTTCCGCCATACGAGAGAGAGAGAGAGAGAGAGAGAGAGAGAGAGAGAGAGAGAGAGAGAGAGAGAGAGAGAGAGAAACAGAAAGGGAGAGAGGAGAGAGAAACAGAAAGGGAGAGGGGAGAGAGAAAGAGAGAGAGAAACAGAAAGGGGGCGAGAGAGAGAGAGAAACAGAAAGGGGGCGAGAGAGAGAGAGAAACAGAAAGGGAGAGGGGAGAGAGAAGGAAAGACGGAGGAGAGAGAGCGAGAGAACAAATAAGAGAAGTTGGACAGAGAGATGGGATGGAGGGAGAGATGAAAAAGCTACAGAGAGAGAGAGAGGGTAAGCAGTAGTAGTGTTGTTTGAGGCCCTCCCTTTGAGGACAGTTTTTATTAAAACAAGTCTGTTGGATTTATACAGCGATGTTGGAGAGGGGAGGAGAGGTGGAGCAGAGGAGACAGATAGCAGGCCAGTGAGGGACTGAGCAGGGCAGTCAAAGTGATATGATACATACTCTATGCTACATGTGTAGCACAGGAGAATGGTGAGGGGAGGATGGCTTATAACTATGGCTGGAATAGAGTGAATGGAGTGGTGTCAAACACATGGAAACCATGCGTTTGATACATTGAATTCATTCCGTTCCAGCCATTACTATAAGCCCGTCCTTCCCAATTAAGGTGCCAGTAGCCACCTGGGATGTATAGGAAGTAAAGGATATGTAATTGTGCTGCACTCTTGTGCCCAGACCATGCCTTCTGAACTTCCCCTTAAAGTTGTATTGCATTGAGTTGAATCATGAGTTACAGACGACCCTGAATGGGAGAAATGGAAACCCTAGCCCACTGCAGCAGCTGCAGAGGAGAGGAGCAGCTCCTAGCTGAAACAGATAAGGACAGGGTAACGTCCAGTCAAACTGCAGCTCCTAACTGAAACTGATCAGTACAGGGTAACGTCCAGTCAAACTGCAGCTCCTAGCTGAAACTGATCAGTACAGGGTAACGTCCAGTCGAACTGCAGCTCCTAGCTGAAACAGATCAGTACAAGGTAGCGTCCAGTCAAACTGCAGCGCTTAGCTGAAACAGATCAGTACAAGGTAACGTCCAGTCAAACTGCAGCTCCTAGCTGAAACAGATCAGTACAGGGTAACGTCCAGTCAAACTGCAGCTCCTAGCTGAAACAGATCAGTACAAGGTAACGTCCAGTCAAACTGCAGCTCCTTGCTGAAACAGATCAGTACAGGGTAACGTCCAGTCAAACTGCAGCTCCTAGCTGAAACAGATCAGTACAAGGTAACGTCCAGTCAAACTGCAGCTCCTAGCTGAAACAGATCAGTACAGGGTAACGTCCAGTCAAACTGCAGCTCCTAGCTGAAACTGATCAGTACAAGGTAACGTCCAGTCAAACTGCAGCTCCTAGCTGAAACAGATCAGTACAAGGTAACGTCCAGTCAAACTGCAGCTCCTAGCTGAAACAGATCAGTACAGGGTAACGTCCAGTCAAACTGCAGCTCCTAGCTGAAACAGATCAGTACAAGGTAACGTCCAGTCAAACTGCAGCTCCTTGCTGAAACAGATCAGTACAAGGTAACGTCCAGTCAAACTGCAGCTCCTTGCTGAAACAGATCAGTACAGGGTAACGTCCAGTCAAACTGCAGCTCCTATCTGAAACAGATCAGTACAAGGTAACGTCCAGTCAAACTGCAGCTCTTAGCTGAAACAGATCAGTACAAGGTAACGTCCAGTCAAACTGCAGCTCCTAGCTGAAACAGATCAGTACAGGGTAACGTCCAGTCAAACTGCAGCTCCTAGCTGAAACAGATCAGTACAAGGTAACGTCCAGTCGAACTGCAGCTCCTAGCTGAAACTGATCAGTACAGGGTAACGTCCAGTCGAACTGCAGCTCCTAGCTGAAACAGATCAGTACAGGGTAACGTCCAGTCGAACTGCAGCTCCTAGCTGAAACAGATCAGTACAAGGTAACGTCCAGTCGAACTGCAGCTCCTAGCTGAAACAGATCAGTACAGGGTAACGTCCAGTCGAACTGCAGCTCCTAGCTGAAACAGATCAGTACAGGGTAACGTCCAGTCAAACTGCAGCTCCTTGCTGAAACAGATCAGTACAGGGTAACGTCCAGTCAAACTGCAGCTCCTATCTGAAACAGATCAGTACAAGGTAACGTCCAGTCAAACTGCAGCTCCTAGCTGAAACAGATCAGTACAAGGTAACGTCCAGTCAAACTGCAGCTCCTAGCTGAAACAGATCAGTACAAGGTAACGTCCAGTCAAACTGCAGCTCCTAGCTGAAACAGATCAGTACAGGGTAACGTCCAGTCAAACTGCAGCTCCTAGCTGAAACAGATCAGTACAAGGTAACGTCCAGTCAAACTGCAGCTCCTAGCTGAAACAGATCAGTACAGGGTAACGTCCAGTCAAACTGCAGCTCCTTGCTGAAACAGATCAGTACAAGGTAACGTCCAGTCAAACTGCAGCTCCTAGCTGAAACAGATCAGTACAGGGTAACGTCCAGTCAAACTGCAGCTCCTAGCTGAAACAGATCAGTACAAGGTAACGTCCAGTCAAACTGCAGCTCCTAGCTGAAACAGATCAGTACAAGGTAACGTCCAGTCAAACTGCAGCTCCTAGCTGAAACAGATCAGTACAAGGTAACGTCCAGTCAAACTGCAGCTCCTTGCTGAAACAGATCAGTACAAGGTAACGTCCAGTCAAACTGCAGCTCCTAGCTGAAACAGATCAGTACAAGGTAACGTCCAGTCAAACTGCAGCTCCTAGCTGAAACAGATCAGTACAAGGTAACTTCCAGTCAAACTGCAGCTCCTTGCTGAAACAGATCAGTACAAGGTAACGTCCAGTCAAACTGCAGCTCCTAGCTGAAACAGATCAGTACAGGGTAACGTCCAGTCAAACTGCAGCTCCTAGCTGAAACAGATCAGTACAAGGTAACGTCCAGTCAAACTGCAGCTCCTAGCTGAAACAGATCAGTACAAGGTAACGTCCAGTCAAACTGCAGCTCCTAGCTGAAACAGCTCAGTACAAGGTAACGTCCAGTCAAACTGCAGCTCCTAGCTGAAACAGATCAGTACAAGGTAACGTCCAGTCAAACTGCAGCTCCTAGCTGAAACTGATCAGTACAGGGTAACGTCCAGTCGAACTGCAGCTCCTAGCTGAAACAGATCAGTACAGGGTAACGTCCAGTCGAACTGCAGCTCCTAGCTGAAACAGATCAGTACAAGGTAACGTCCAGTCGAACTGCAGCTCCTAGCTGAAACAGATCAGTACAGGGTAACGTCCAGTCGAACTGCAGCTCCTAGCTGAAACAGATCAGTACAGGGTAACGTCCAGTCAAACTGCAGCTCCTAGCTGAAACAGATCAGTACAGGGTAACGTCCAGTCAAACTGCAGCTCCTAGCTGAAACAGATCAGTACAAGGTAACGTCCAGTCAAACTGCAGCTCCTAGCTGAAACAGATCAGTACAAGGTAACGTCCAGTCAAACTGCAGCTCCTAGCTGAAACAGATCAGTACAGGGTAACGTCCAGTCAAACTGCAGCTCCTAGCTGAAACACATCAGTACAAGGTAACGTCCAGTCAAACTGCAGCTCCTAGCTGAAACTGATCAGTACAAGGTAACGTCCAGTCAAACTGCAGCTCCTAGCTGAAACAGATCAGTACAGGGTAACGTCCAGTCAAACTGCAGCTCCTAGCTGAAACAGATCAGTACAGGGTAACGTCCAGTCAAACTGCAGCTCCTTGCTGAAACAGATCAGTACAAGGTAACGTCCAGTCAAACTGCAGCTCCTAGCTGAAACAGATCAGTACAGGGTAACGTCCAGTCAAACTGCAGCTCCTAGCTGAAACAGATCAGTACAAGGTAACGTCCAGTCAAACTGCAGCTCCTAGCTGAAACAGATCAGTACAAGGTAACGTCCAGTCAAACTGCAGCTCCTAGCTGAAACAGATCAGTACAAGGTAACGTCCAGTCAAACTGCAGCTCCTTGCTGAAACAGATCAGTACAAGGTAACGTCCAGTCAAACTGCAGCTCCTAGCTGAAACAGATCAGTACAAGGTAACGTCCAGTCAAATTGCAGCTCCTAGCTGAAACAGATCAGTACAAGGTAACGTCCAGTCAAACTGCAGCTCCTAGCTGAAACAGATCAGTACAAGGTAACGTCCAGTCAAACTGCAGCTCCTAGCTGAAACAGATCAGTACAGGGTAACGTCCAGTCAAACTGCAGCTCCTAGCTGAAACAGATCAGTACAAGGTAACGTCCAGTCAAACTGCAGCTCCTAGCTGAAACAGATCAGTACAGGGTAACGTCCAGTCAAACTGCAGCTCCTAGCTGAAACAGATCAGTACAAGGTAACGTCCAGTCAAACTGCAGCTCCTAGCTGAAACAGATCAGTACAAGGTAACGTCCAGTCAAACTGCAGCTCCTAGCTGAAACAGATCAGTACAGGGTAACGTCCAGTCAAACTGCAGCTCCTAGCTGAAACAGATCAGTACAAGGTAACGTCCAGTCAAACTGCAGCTCCTAGCTGAAACAGATCAGTACAAGGTAACGTCCAGTCAAACTGCAGCTCCTAGCTGAAACAGATCAGTACAAGGTAACGTCCAGTCAAACTGCAGCTCTTAGCTGAAACAGATCAGTACAAGGTAACGTCCAGTCAAACTGCAGCTCCTAGCTGAAACAGATCAGTACAGGGTAACGTCCAGTCGAACTGCAGCTCCTAGCTGAAACAGATCAGTACAGGGTAACGTCCAGTCAAACTGCAGCTCCTAGCTGAAACAGATCAGTACAGGGTAACGTCCAGTCAAACTGCAGCTCCTAGCTGAAACAGATCAGTACAAGGTAACGTCCAGTCAAACTGCAGCTCCTAGCTGAAACAGATCAGTACAAGGTAACGTCCAGTCAAACTTGCGCTTCTATGGTTGGAGGATGTGGCCTGTCCTTCTCCAGCACAAGGACCCCCCCCCCCCTACACACACACACACACACACACACACACACACACACACACACACCTCTCCCTGCTCTCCCTCCCCTCTCACCAGTTCTTGTTCCAGGTGTGGGCAAATGCTGTGATGAGACTGAGTTGGATGAGGATGAAGGCAAATCCTCCCACCACGCCTACGTAGTGCCAGGCTGGGAGAGAGAGAGAGAAATGGAAAGAGAGAGACAGACAGAGAGAAACAAAAAGACAGACAGAAAGAAACAGGTTTGCTGTCTAACTCACTTGATGCAGGCCCATTCTGAATGTGTGTATAGTCCAAATGTACTTTTTAAATTAAATATAGGCATACGTACCAGTCAAAAGTTTGGACACAACACATTCAAGGGTTTTTCTTTAGTTTTACTATTTTATACTTTGTATAATATAGTGAAGACATTACAATTATGAAATAACACATATGGAATCATGTAGTAACACAAAATAAATGTAAAAAAAAATCTAAATCTAATCTCTATTTGAGATTATTCAAAGTAGTCCCCCTTTGCCTAGATGGCAGCTTTGTACACTCTTGGCATTCTCTCAACCAGCTTCATGATGTCGTCACCTGGAGTGCATTTCAATTAATAGGTGTGCCTTGTTAAGAGTTAATTAGTGGAATGTATTACCTTCTTAATGCATTTGAGACAATCAGTTGTGTTGTGACAAGGTGTGGGGGGTATACAGAAGATAGCCCTATTTGGTAAAAGACCAAGTCCATGTTATGGCAAGAACAGCTCAAATAAGCAAAGAGAAACGACAGTCCATCCTTACTTTAAGACAAGAAGGTCAAAAAAGTTTATTCAAGTGCAGTCGCAAAATCCATCAAGCGCTATGATGAAACTGGCTCTTATGAGGACAGCCACAGGAAAGGAAGACCCAGAGTTACCTCTGCTGCAGAGGATAAGTAAATTTGAGTTACCAGCCTCAGAAATTGCAGCCCAAATAAATGCTTCACAGAGTTCAAGTAACAGACACATCTCAACATCAACTGTTCAGACGGGACTGCGTGAATCAGGCCTTCGTGGTCAAATTTCTGCAAAGAAACCACTACTAAAGGACACCAATAATAAGAAGAGACTTGCTTGAGCCAAGAAACACGAGCAACGGACATTGAAAATATGTCCTTTGGTCTGATGAGTCCAAATTTGAGATTTTTGGTTCCAATCGCTGTGTCTTTGTGAGACACAGAGTAGGTGAACGGATGATCTCTGCATGTGTGGTTCCCACCATGAAGCATGGAGGAGGAGGTGTGATTGTGTTGGGGTGTTTTGCTGGTGACACTGTCAGTGATTTATTAAGAATTCAAGGCACACTTAACCAGCATGGCTACCACAGCATTCTGCAGCGATTTGCCATCCCACCTGGTTTGCACTTAGTGGAACTATCATTTGTTTTTCAACAGGACAATCACCCAACCGCAACCCAATTGAGATGGTTTGGGATGAGTTGAACTTCAGAGTGAAGGAAAAGCAGCCAACAAGTGCTCAGCATATGTGGGAACTCCTTCAATACTGTTGTAAACCATTCTTCATGAAGCTGGTTGAGAGAATGCCAAGAGTGTGCAAAGCTATCGTCAAGGCAAAGGTTGGCGACTTTGAAGAATCTAAAATATAAAATATATTTTGATTTGTTTAACACTTTTTTTGGTTACTACATGATTCCATATGTGTTATTTCATAGTTTTGATGTCTTCACTATTATTCTACAATGTAGAAAATAGTACAAATAAAGAAAAACTGGAATGAGTAGGTGTGTCTAAACTTTTGACTGGTACTGTATATGAGAGTGTTTTCTTATGTGTGTGTTGCAAAACACAGTTCCTCATCAAGAATAACATACTGTAGTCATCTATTAAATAATGAACTTATAGCACAGAAGATTCTGAGGCAGAGGAACAGCCATAAAACATGTAGAATCTGAAATCAGTTACTGTGTCACGATGAGATTTACTGCTGCTAGCACAACACTATCCAACCACAGAGAAATTTATGGTGGCTTGACTGCAGGGTGAATCTCGTGAGATGATGAGTAGGTCTACAGTGCCCCCTATCAGTATTGAAATATAACTGCACCTATTGCTTTCAGCTAGGGCAATTCTGTGTTGAAAGTTTAGCAATGTATTCTAAGAGGGAATCTTGATTGTGTGTCCAGGCTGCTCACCATGCAGGAAGGACTCAGTAGGGATGAAGAAGGCAGCAGTACACATCCCAAGCAGGGTGATGAACTTCAGAAACCAGAACCTGCATTTGGACCAGAGAGGACCAGTTATATGGTTGTATGCCTAACATTCGCATAATAACATGTTTTTGATATGTTTGTTTGAAACCACCTAGGGACAACTACCCACCTACAATATATACTGCCCTACATACAGAGGATGTGCAGACGAAGAGCATCTTCGTTAAGAAGCTGCATGACACAAGGGAAGTGAATGGAGGAATAGCTGAGTAGGCAGGTCTAAGGGAAGTGAAGCTGTAATCACCTTGTATAGTCTTGATCGATTACAGTATTTCAAACCTGTACAGGTCAAAACACTGATCTCAAGTTAGGATTCTGCCCCTAGTGCGCACTGAGAAGTGCCCAGGAGTTCCAGGGCCCTGTGGATGACTGTCTGGCTTCTCATTAATAAGAGCCTTATGGGAGATATGCCACAGAGGGCCAGCTAGAGGCCATGCGTCTCTCAAAGGGTAACCCTCCCATCCCCAACCCCCCCTAGAGCGCATCACTGCTCTATTCAACCCACCTAGAGCCCGTCACTGCTCTATTCAACCCACCTAGAGCGCATCACTGCTCTAATTAACCCCCCTAGAGCACATCACTGCTCTAATTAACCCCCCTAGAGCGCATCACTGCTCTATTCAACCCCCCTAGAGCCCGTTACTGCTCTAATTAACCCCCCTAGAGCGCATCACTGCTCTATTCAACCCCCCTAGAGCGCGTCACTGCTCTAATCAACCCCCCTAGAGCGCGTCACTGCTCTAATTAACCCCCCTAGAGCCCGTCACTGCTCTATTCAACCCCCCTAGAGCGCGTCACTGCTCTATTCAACCCACCTAGAGCGCATCACTGCTATAACCAACCCCCCTAGAGCGTGTCACTGCTCTAATCAACCTCCCTAGAGCGTGTCACTGCTCTAATCAACCCCCCTAGAGCGCGTCACTGCTCTAATCAACCCCCCTAGAGCGCATCACTGCTCTAATCAACCCCCCTAAGAGAGCGTCACTGCTCTAATCAACCCCCCAGAGCGTGTCACTGCTCTAATCAACCCCCCAGAGCGCGTCACTGCTCTAATCAACCCCCTAGAGCGCGTCACTGCTCTAATCAACCCCCCTAGAGCGCGTCACTGCTCTAATCAACCCCCCTAGAGCATGTCACTGCTCTAATCAACCCCCCTAGAGCATGTCACTTCTCTAATCAACCCCCCTAGAGCGTGTCACTGCTCTAATCAACCCCCCAAGAGCGTGTCACTGCTCTAATCAACCCCCCTAGAGCGCGTCACTGCTCTAATTAACCCCCTTAGAGCGTGTCACTGCTCTAATCAACCCCCCTAGAGCGTGTCACTGCTCTAATCATCCCCCCTAGAGCGTGTCACTGCTCTAATCAACCCCCCTAGAGCGCGTCACTGCTCTAATTAACCCCCCTAGAGCGTGTCACTGCTCTAATCAACCCCCCTAGAGCGTGTCACTGCTCTAATCATCCCCCCTAGAGCGTGTCACTGCTCTAATCAACCCCCCTAGAGCGTGTCACTGCTCTAATCAACAGCACAGCAGTGGACAGTATCACAAGCTGGTTAAAAAAAGGACACTGGTGCATTGGTCAGGCAGGTGAGGAATAGGCCCACGTAGCCTCAAATAGACTTGTTGATATTGACGTTAGTACTGTACTAGTGGGACAGGTGTTACACGATGTATTAGCACAAAACACCTTAAAGTGGTATTACATGTAGAACGCAAACTTTCATTCACATATACGCCATGGTAGTTCTCCTGCGTCTCCCCAATATAAATTAACCTTCAGGGCTACTGCTGACCCATTGTGGATGAGCGCTCTGAAGTCCTGGCTGGACTTGACATCGATGAGGAACAACGCCATCATCAGGTAGAAGCAGGCAGTGCCGAAGCAGACCCTGTAGACCGCTGAGTAGCCAACCAGCATCTCACAGTGCCCTCCGCCATGAGCCTGGTCACACACCATGTTGAAGAAAGGCACCTGAAACACACAAACACACTCTTTTATGGTGTGTGTGTGTGCACGTTTGTGAGCGTGTGTGTGTGCGTGTATCTCTCTTTTTAAGTGTGTGTGTGTGTGTGTGTGTGTGCCCGTTTGTGAGCGTGTGTGTGTGCGTGTGCGTGTATCTCTCTTTTTAAGTGTGTGTGTGTGTGTGTGTGTGTACATGCATGTACAGTATATGTGTGTGTAACCTAGAGGTTAGGTAGTGGAAGCCTCCAGGCCTTTCTCTGTCTGTCTTTGGGAGGAAAATAGTGTATTGAAATTATCCTGCAGCCTACTGCATGTATCCTTGGCATAGCGATTAACCAGACACTTATTGAATGTGACATGACACAACAAACATAACTAGTATTATCATTGGCACACATTATGAGTGGATTTACACCACAAAAAGTGACAGGGAGAGAGTAGGTATGCATCCCAAATGGCACTCTATTCCCTACATAGTGCACTACCATGGGCCCTGGTCAAAAGCACTAGTAATGTATGGCACTCTATCGTAATTTTGGTAATTTATACATGAATAACTTTTACAAAATGTATTCATATATAGTTTTTTTATACATCTGTGTCCATATTGTTCATGAGTTTCTATTGGATAGAACATACGGTTCAAGAGAAAATAGCCTAAATGAATGGGAAAAGCATCTAACCAACAATGGCATTATTTGTAATTAACTCTGCAACTCTTCCAACTGTTTACTTTTTTCACAACTGTCACCAGTTTGATGCCAAAACACTGACAACAAATAAATACATACTGACATAGTCAAATAAATAGAAGTGTGTAAAAACAAATATAAAGGATATTTCATGCTGAAACCCTCATGTTAAACACTAATGGTATTCACTAAGTTGATGGTTTATATTTAGGATCATGTTTTACAGCTTTGTTGTTCTATTTCTTATTTGAAAATCATCTTATTTAATTAATTCATAACTGTTACGTGATAAGGCCACAGAGGGCCAGAGATAATTACAGACACCTGTAGTACCCAAAAGGCCCACTTACAGATTTTATCAAATCCTTGAAAGATACCAAAATTCTGGTAGTTCACTAATAAACTCTGAAAGTTTCCAGTGACATACCCTCCCTTTGCAACCTTACTTCTTACTGACTCTTTTTGTGTGTGGATGGGACCAACACTACCTATTGAAACGTACTTAACCGACTACATACTACACTTGCCTGATATCCAAACGGGAATCCATGTTCTGTTTCTCTCCTAAATGTTTCGCTGCTACACATTCAAGAAATCAGTCTGGCCCTTGGATGGCACACGTGAGGGTTTGGATGGCACACGTGAGGGTTTGGATGGCACACGTGAGGGTTTGGATGGCACACGTGAGGGTTTGGATGGCACACGTGAGGGTTTGGATGGCACACGTGAGGGTTTGGATGGCACACGTGAGGGTTTGGATGGCACACGTGAGGGTTTGGGTGGCACACGTGAGGGTTTGGATGGCACACGTGAGGGTTTGGATGGCACACGTGAGGGTTTGGATGGCACACGTGAGGGTTTGGATGGCACACGTGAGGGTTTGGATGGCACACGTGAGGGTTTGGATGGCACACGTGAGGGTTTGGATGGCACACGTGAGGGTTTGGATGGCACACGTGAGGGTTTGGATGGCACACGTGAGGGTTTGGATGGCACACGTGAGGGTTTGGATGGCACACGTGAGGGTTTGGATGGCACACGTGAGGGTTTGAATGGCACACGTGAGGGTTTGGATGGCACACGTGAGGGTTTGGATGGGATGTGTGAGGGTTTGGATGGCACACGTGAGGGTTTGGATGGGATGTGTGAGGGTTTGGATGGCACACGTGAGGGTTTGGATGGGATGCGTGAGGGTTTGGATGCCACACGTGAGGGTTTGGATGGCACACGTGAGGGTTTGGATGGCACATGTGAGGGTTTGGATGGCACACGTGAGGGTTTGGATGGGATGTGTGAGGGTTTGGATGGCACACGTGAGGGTTTGGATGGGATGCGTGAGGGTTTGGATGGCACACGTGAGGGTTTGGATGGGATGCGTGAGGGTTTGGATGGCACACGTGAGGGTTTGGATGGGATGCGTGAGGGTTTGGATGCCACACGTGAGGGTTTGGATGGAACACGTGAGGGTTTGGATGGCACACGTGAGGGTTTGGATGGCACACGTGAGGGTTTGGATGGCACACGTTGTAACTGACAGTTAGACTTACAGGTTATGTCGTTGTCCTTTGTTTGAATTGTTTACGTGGCCGCTGTGCGGGGGAAATGATAATACAAGCGGAACTACGTAGCTAATACTGTTGTAACGGGATCCTTATCGTAGCAACACACTTTTGGAGGGAAGGCAATCCTGCGCTGCGTTAGCTAAGTTTTCATGTCATCGGGTGTAGTTCATAAAGGTTGAAGAGTGTATGTTAGGATGAAGTGTGAATTCATGCCAGGAATAATAAGTGTGAAGTTTGATTTCCTCCCTTCTGTAATAAGCAGCCAATGAGGTATTTTTTCCTTTATTCATGTGTTTAATCTGAACCCGTTATAACGCCGGATAAACTGTTATGTATGTAAGCACTTCAGAGTTATACCAAGCTAATAAGTCACTCGTAAGATAAGGTTGTAAGAGTGTGCTTAACTGTATTTTTCATTTACTTTATAGTTCTCACGGAAGGTGATAATTCTGACTAAAACTACAGAATAAAGCCGCCAGTTAAAATCAAGGAACGGTTGTGCTCGTGGTTACTGAAGGGAGCTACAGTGAGAACTCAATGCTCTTCACGAGCAAGAGAGAAAGAAGAATCTCATCCATCTGTAAAACGTCTACAAGATTCCCAAATCCTGGTAGACCCTGTCACCTGCCAGATAAGAGTTTTGCACCTACCGGCAAACTAAGAAGAAAATCTCCACATAAGGAAGCATCGTGAGGCAACATAAGGTCAAGACTAACAGGAAAGTCAGACACGCAAGTACAAGTCAAGGTGTTTGAAGGTGGTCCTAGCCTTGTGAACAGCTAATAAGAGACTTTAAGATTACAATTCATAAGGACTGGAGATAGTTGTCTATTTCATAAAGACTCTGGTATTATGCATTTGCTCTTTCTATCTTAATGTATCGCTGGTATGTGTATTACTGAAAAATATTATTTGATAATTACTAAAAATATATATATAGTTACAAACATTAAGGGTCAGCGTACACCTATTAATTCTATTTTCACCTGTAAGTTAATAGTGTAATTGTTTGGTAAGGTGTTTGTTCAAGCCTTTGTTACAAGCATTATACATGTTTATACCACGTACTAAGGTTTAAATTACAGTGAATTAGAGTATAAATTACCTACTCCCTTATCCAAACCTTAACTAGAATTGATTTGACTTGATTTAGAATGTCAGAAAGAGGTAGTTTCACTAAAGGTGATAGAGATGGGGTGGGTCAAGTTGAGCAGCTGCAGCAACACCTCGCAAACTTTGAGCCTTCATCAGAACAAACAGAACAGCAGGAAGAGGCCCAGACTGGTGTGGAGTCACTTCGGCCAGCGAATGATGATACAGAGGCTGCTAATGAGATAGCACAACAAGAGCCACGAAAAGGTGAGAGGGTCCGCAGGTTAACTGAAAAGGGTAGAGAATTGCGCGACGAAAGGTGGAGACAGCTCGAACATCGTTTCAGGGTCAGCTATGAGAAGTGGAAGGCTCTGGTAAAGGAAGCAAAACTGTCACTGACAGGCTGTTGCTCTGAAGACCTACTAGAAGACCTCTTAAACAAGATTAGCCATACCTCTACAGAGCTAAACCTTGTCTATGTAAATTTGCGTCAAATTGACATTCCCGACAACGATATACGACGCAGAGTTGATACTTGTGAAGCAGTTACAATGTCTATTATCAAGACTGTAAGGTGTCATTTAAAAGGCAGGGAAGAAGGTCAAAGTAACCAGATAGAGTTGCACTGGAAGGACAGCAATTCCTTGTGCATGTCCGAACTCTCACATAAGTCAAGTCTCAACTATCAGCCCTCAAGTGCTTCCTCCCAGTCTCAAAGCAACTCAAAGGTCAACTCCAGACGCTCAAGCGTGTTATCTGTCAAGAGACAAGAGGCTGCAGCGGAAGTTGCTGCTAACCAAGCAGCTTTAGAAGTAATGGTTAAGCAAGAACGCCAACTAGAAGAGCTTCAGAGACTCGAAGATGAAGATAAGAAGAGGACAGTGGAGCAAGAAGCTGAGGCTGTGAAACGCAGCTTAGAAGAAGCTAGGCTGCAAGTCAAGTTAGAGGTAGAAAATGCTGCCAGACGAAGGACGCTAGAAGACAAGCGTAGAGAGTTAGAGCGCCTAGAAGTGCTCAAGAAACTAAATGCTGCCAAGGCGCGAATGCAAGTGTATGAGCAAGATGAAAACTCAGAGGACGAGAAGAGAGAACTACTCTCTAACTGCAAATCTGTGAAAGAAGTCATGCACAGAAGTGGCTCATTTCACAGTCTCTCACCACAACATGTTGCGACAAGCACACAGCAAGAAGATGGCACCAAGACCATGTTCAGGTTACTAGCGGAATCAATCAGTGAAAGCCGCCTCCCCATACCAGAACCAGTAACATTCAATGGAGAACCACTCTCGTTCACTGACTGGAAGGTCTCTTTTCAGACTCTGATAGACAGGAAGAACATACCAGCAACTGAGAAGATATATTACCTGAGAAAATATGTTGGTGGGCCTGCCAAGAAAGCCATCGAAAGTTACTTTATGTTAGGAACAGAGTCAGCCTACTATGCTGCATGGACCATTCTTGAAGAAAGGCACGGAAACAAATTCCTCATCGCCAAGTCCTTCAGAGATAAGCTCAATGCATGGCCTAAGATAGGATCCAAGGACAGTCTTGAACTTAGAGACCTTGTAGACTTTCTTCGCAGCTGTGAGGCTGCTATGTCTCAGAATAAGGGCCTGGAGGTGCTTAATGACTGTAATGAAAACCAAAAGATCCTCGCTAAACTTCCAGATTGGCTAACTTCAAGATGGAATAGAAAGGTCATAGACATCTTAGAAGAAACTGAGATCTTTCCAAGCTTCAGTCAGTTTGTGAAGTTTCTCACGAGAGAAGCAAAGATCACTTGCAATCCTGTCACATCCCTTCATGCTTTGAAACCAAGCGAAGATGGAAAACCTAAGACGCCAAGGATTCAAACCCTGGAGCAAGGGTATTAGCAACTAACTCTGATGAGAAAGATACTGTTACTAGTTGTGTCTTCTGTGAGAAGTCAGGTCACAGTCTCCACAAATGCTGGAAGTTCATGGACAAGCCCACCGCAGAGCGACAGAAGTTTGTTCAAGAGAATAAATTGTGCTTTGGCTGTTTAAGGCCTGGGCATCGCTCAAAAGATTGCGATAACAGGAACACCTGCGACACGTGTCAGAGGAGGCATCCATCCTGCCTGCACGAAGATCGTACTAAGGAAAGGTTAAGGGATAGGAAGAACCCACAAGATAAGGGGACAAGAGCGTCAAGTGAGGCCATATCTAACAGAGTCTTAAGGGGCATTAACAACACTCACACCTCCACAATCATTCCAGTATGGGTGTCAACCACAAGTGAGCCAGATCGTGAAGTTCTTGTGTATGCACTTCTTGACACCCAGAGCGACACCACTTTTATCCTTGAAGAGACAACAAAGGCTCTCAATACAAGGAAGGAGCCAGTCCAACTGAAACTCTCTACAATGGCTTCAAGGAATACCATTGTGCCCTGCCAGAAGCTGTCTGGTTTGCAGGTTAGAGGGCTTTACTTGGAGAAGAAAATCCCTCTGCCAACGACCTACTCGAGAGAGTTTATTCCTGCAAACAGAGATCATATTCCTACTCCAGAGACTGCAAGAGCATGGTCTCATCTTGAACACATTGCAGAGGAGATTGCTCCTCGACAGAGCTGTGATGTCGGTCTCTTAATTGGCTACAACTGCTCCCAGGCTCTCCTTCCAAGAGAAATTGTGTCTGGTAAGGGAAATCAGCCTTTTGCTCAGAGAACAGATCTTGGCTGGAGCATAGTCGGCTATGGAAATCCATGTATCGACTATGGCGACCCTATTGGAGTGAGTCATCGGGTTATCGTTAGACAGGTGATGCCAAGCCTTCAATCTTCTTCCAACCTCACAAATCAAGTACACTATGTTTGTAGAACATGTGTAAGAGAGGTAATCACAACACTGGACATTATCAAGACGCTTGAATCTGACTTCAACGAGAGAGCTGCAGAAGAGGACCTCATATCTCAAGAGGATATCCGGTTCCTGAAGAAAATGAAAGAGGGCATCAGACGTAAGGACAATGGACATTATGAGATGCCGCTGCCGTTTAAGGAAGAAAGACCCAATCTGCCGAACAATAAAACATGTGCAGTTCACCATCTCAAGTGCCTGGAAAGGAGGCTAAAGAGAGACAAGCAGTACTACAAGGACTACACAGCATTCATGGAAAAGACCATAGCTTGTGGAGATGCTGAGAAGGTCTCCAAAGAGGAAGTTAACAAGCATCCAGCATGGTACATCCCGCACCATGGGGTTTATCACCCACAAAAGCCGGAGAAGATACGCGTCATCTTTGACTGCTCAGCTAAGTTTCGAGAGACGTCCTTGAATGACCATCTCCTTACCGGTCCAGAGTTGACACATTGCTGGGCGTCCTTTGTCGTTTTTGTAAGGGTCCAGTTGCAATCATGTGTGACGTAGAGCGCATGTTCCACCAGTTTCATGGGAAAGCAGAAGACCAAGATTATCTACGGTTCCTTTGGTGGGAGAACGGAGATCTAGAGTCTCAACCCTCAGTGTATCGTATGAAGGTCCACTTGTTCGGCGCAGCTTCATCTCCTGGTTGCGCCAACTATGGTCTCAAACATCTTGCTGCCGGAGGACGAGGAAGCTTCAGCGAGAAGTCTATCCAGTTCATAGAAAGGAACTTTTATGTTGATGATGGGTTGACGAGCGTATTGTCTGAAGCTGAAGCGGCCCAGCTGGTGAAAGAAGCAAGAGAGCTTTGCAGCATCGGCAAACTTCGGTTGCACAAGTTTATCTCTAACAGCAAGGAAGTTATAGCCACAATTCCCAAGGAAGAATGTGCCGAGGGTGCCAAAGACCTGGATATGGCTCTGGGTGAACCACACATGGAGAGAGCGCTTGGTATACTGGGGTGTGTCGCATCAGACGAGTTCCAGTTTAGAGTAGTTGTCAAGGAACGCCCACTCACAAGAAGAGGAGTGGTGTCTACAGTATCCTTTGTATATGATCCGCTTGGGTTTGTGGCACCCTTTGTCCTGGCAGGGAAGCAGATCTTGCAGCGGATGTGTCGTGACAAAATCGACTGGGATGACCCCCTTCCAGATGACCTACGTTCCCAGTGGGAATTCTGGCTCCAAGGTCTACTAAACTTGTCTGAAGTAAGGATCCAACAAGGCTACTTGCCATCAAGTTTCAAGGAGGTGCAGAGTTATGAGCTCCATCACTTCTCCGACGCTAGTACCTCATGTTATGGAGAGTGCTCATACCTCAGAACAATCAACACTGACAGAAATGGAATAAAGACAGAAGAAACGCAAGGATTAATGACATTGTCATCTTGCAAGATGATACTGCACCACGCAACCAGTGGAAATTGGCAAAGGTTACAGAAGTTTACCCGGGACAGGATGGCCGGGTGAGAAGATTCAAGTTACTGATCAGCCCTGATCAACTCAACCCTAGATGAGAGAGGTAAACGCATCACCAAACCCACCTATCTGGAGAGGCCCATCCATAAGACAGTCACCCTCCTGGAAGCCGATCAAGAAACCTGCAGACCCCTTTCACAGAAATCACAGGTGATTGGTGGGAGTGTAACTGACAGTTAGACTTACAGGTTATGTCGTTGTCCTTTGTTTGAATTGTTTACGTGTCCGCTGTGCGGGGGAAATGATAATACAAGCGGAACTACGTAGCTAATACTGTTGTAACGGGGATCCTTATCGTAGCAACACACTTTTGGAGGGAAGGCAATCCTGCGCTGCGTTAGCTAAGTTTTCATGTCATCGGGTGTAGTTCATAAAGGTTGAAGAGTGTATGTTAGGATGAAGTGTGAATTCATGCCAGGAATAATAAGTGTGAAGTTTGATTTCCTCCCTTCTGTAATAAGCAGCCAATGAGGTATTTTTTCCTTTATTCATGTGTTTAATCTGAACCCGTTATAACGCCGGATAAACTGTTATGTATGTAAGCACTTCAGAGTTATACCAAGCTAATAAGTCACTCGTAAGATAAGGTTGTAAGAGTGTGCTTAACTGTATTTTTCATTTACTTTATAGTTCTCACGGAAGGTGATAATTCTGACTAAAACTACAGAATAAAGCCGCCAGTTAAAATCAAGGAACGGTTGTGCTCGTGGTTACTGAAGGGAGCTACACACGTGAGGGTTTGGATGGCACACGTGAGGGTTTGGATGGGATGCGTGAGGGTTTGGATGGCACACGTGAGGGTTTGGATGGGATGCGTGAGGGTTTGGATGGCACACGTGAGGGTTTGGATGGCACACGTGAGGGTTTGGATGGCACACGTGAGGGTTTGGATGACACGTGAGGGTTTGGATGGCACACATGAGGGTTTGGATGGCACATGTGAGGGTTTGGATGGCACACGTGAGGGTTTGGATGGGATGCGTGAGGGTTTGGATGGCACACGTGAGGGTTTGGATGGGATGCGTGAGGGTTTGGATGGCACACGTGAGGGTTTGGATGGAATGCGTGAGGGTTTGGATGGCACACGTGAGGGTTTGGATGGCACACGTGAGGGTTTGGATGGGACGCGTGAGATGTGGGATGGCACACATGAGGCCATTGGAGAGGGACTTGGTATAGTGAAGTGTGGGGATATGTTTTCCCAAATGCAATAGATAGTGTAAGGACCCTTCCCTTTCTATGTCATCCTATTGGTTGTGTGGTGATTAGCAAGTTTGCCTGTGGGCTGGAAAGACCAGGGTTGGAGACCTACAAGGTGCTGCTGTTCTAATGCACTAATTCAGAGCTCTCCAATCCTGTTCCTGGAGAGATACCCTCCTATAGGTTTTTCCTCCAACCCCAGTTGTAACTAACCTGATTCAGTTTATCAACAAGCTAATTAAATAGAATCAGGTGCGCTAGATTAGGATTGGTAGAAAAAAATCTACAGGACGGTAGCTCTCCAGGAACAGGGTTGGAGAGCCCTGCACTAATTTACACAACAAGACATTTAATTTAGTTACTCTCAAGGTGCACGTTTGCCAGCCTTCGCTAAAGTAGTAATGTACTAACCTTGGTTAACCCAGAACTCAAATCTTGCATATTAAGTAGTCTGACCACAATAGATTACTAATGTACTAATGTAATTGAATCAGGACAGGAACACTTTATAGCACCTCAGAGCAAACAAAGTGCTCAGACATGATGGAACTTTGTTGATCCCCAAAGGAGGACATGACATCAGACACTCACATTGTCCCGGACAGCCTCGGAGACAGTGCGTGAGAGCATGAGACAGGAGACGGCGCAGGCCATGATGTGGAAGAGTGTGTACATGATCCTCGTGCTGGACGATGACTTCACCGGGGGGCAGAAGGAGCAGCACAGTGAACACGGGGCCGGGCCACAGCAGCAACATATCTGTGGAGAGGAGAGAGATATGTTCACATATATATCTGAGAGGAGAGAGGAGAGGAGAGGAAGAGAGAATATGAGAGAGGGGAGGTGAGGGGGAGAGGAGAGAGATATGTTCACATATATATCTGAGAGGAGAGAGGAGAGGAGAGGAGAGGAAGAGAGAGAGGAAGAGAGAGAGAGGAGAGAAGATGAGAGAGGGGAGGGGAGGGGGAGAGGAGAGGAGGGTACCTACCTGAAGAGAGGAAGAAACCTATCTGGGGAGCAGAACAAGTGAGGAGTCAGCGCAACAATATAGTGACAATGCTCAATATATTCTAGGAGATGAGGAGAGAGATGCTCAATATATCTGCGGGAGGCGGCGAGAGGGATTTTCAATATAAATTATATATGAGAGATGTAACTGGGAGGAGGTGAAGAGAGAGATGCTCACTATCTGTGAGGAGATGTGTAAATTCAACAATAAAGGGATTATACTGCATTTAACCAATTGGATCAAATCCTTGGTCATCATCAACCACTCCAACATTCCAACGTCAACATACAGTGCCTTGCGAAAGTATTCGGCCCCCTTGAACTTTGCGACCTTTTGCCACATTTCAGGCTTCAAACATAAATATATAAAACTGTATTTTTTTGTGAAGAATCAACAACAAGTGGGACACAATCATGAAGTGGAACGACATTTATTGGATATTTCAAACTTTTTTAACAAATCAAAAACTGAAAAATTGGGGCGTGCAAAATTATTCAGCCCCCTTAAGTTAATACTTTGTAGCGCCACCTTTTGCTGCGATTACAGCTGTAAGTCGCTTGGGGTATGTCTCTATCAGTTTTGCACATCGAGAGACTTCCCATTCCTCCTTGCAAAACAGCTCGAGCTCAGTGAGGTTGGATGGAGAGCATTTGTGAACAGCAGTTTTCAGTTCTTTCCACAGATTCTCGATTGGATTCAGGTCTGGACTTTGACTTGGCCATTCTAACACCTGGATATGTTTATTTTTGAACCATTCCATTGTAGATTTTGCTTTATGTTTTGGATCATTGTCTTGTTAAAAGACAAATCTCCGTCCAGTCTCAGGTCTTTTGCAGACTCCATCAGGTTTTCTTCCAGAATGGTCCTGTATTTGGCTCCAACCATCTTCCCTGTCCCTGCTGAAGAAAAGCAGGCCCAAACCATGATGCTGCCACCACCATGTTTGACAGTGGGGATGGTGTGTTCAGCTGTGTTGCTTTTACGCCAAACATGACGTTTTGCATTGTTGCCAAAAAGTTCAATTTTGGTTTCATCTGACCAGAGCACCTTCTTCCACATGTTTGGTGTGTCTCCCAGGTGGCTTGTGGCAAACTTTAAACAACACTTTTTATGGATATCTTTAAGAAATGGCTTTCTTCTTGCCACTCTTCCATAAAGGCCAGATTTGTGCAATATACGACTGATTGTTGTCCTATGGACAGAGTCTCCCACCTCAGCTGTAGATCTCTGCAGTTCATCCAGAGTGATCATGGGCCTCTTGGCTGCATCTCTGATCAGTCTTCTCCTTGTATGAGCTGAAAGTTTAGAGGGACGGCCAGGTCTTGGTAGATTTGCAGTGGTCTGATACTCCTTCCATTTCAATATTATCGCTTGCACAGTGCTCCTTGGGATGTTTAAAGCTTGGGAAATGTTTTTGTATCCAAATCCGGCTTTACATTTCTTCACAACAGTATCTCGGACCTGCCTGGTGTGTTCCTTGTTCTTCATGATGCTCTCTGCGCTTTTAACGGACCTCTGAGACTATCACAGTGCAGGTGCATTTATACGGAGATTTGATTACACACAGGTGGATTGTATTTATCATCATTAGTCATTTAGGTCAACATTGGATCATTCAGAGGTCCTTACTGAACTTCTGCAGAGAGTTTGCTGCACTGAAAGTAAAGGGGCTAAATAATTTTGCACGCCCAATTTTTCAGTTTTTGATTTGTTAAAAAAGTTTGAAATATCCAATAAATGTCGTTCTACTTCATGATTGTGTCCCACTTGTTGTTGATTCTTCACAAAAAAATACAGTTTTATATCTTTATGTTTGAAGCCTGAAATGTGGCAAAAGGTCGCAAAGTTCAAGGGGGCCGAATACTTTCGCAGGGCACTGTATTTGAATGATGGAAAGGAGAGGGGTGTTTAGCATATTTTAGGATGGAGTGGAGTCAACATGTCTGTGAATCAGAAGTCAACTGAACATAGCCTTAGTGCTAGACAGAAAGCTACATAACTGAAGGAAGAGAGAGGTGACGAGTGAGTGAGTGAGTGAGTGAGTGAGTGAGTGAGTGAGTGAATAAATGCATGAATGAATGACATTGATTATCCCTCAAGAGGAAATTCCTTCCATAATTTAGCGAAGGTGCACATCACTGCTTACAAATTCACCAACATCTAATTCACTGTAGTACCACAGAGAAAACATGACGCTCTCAATAACCAATATTTGTTTATATGAGGGGACACCTTTTACACAGTGAATGAACTCAGTGAACTATTCTCAGAGGAGCTTCACCTTGATATGAGGGTTTTGGGCAGGAGGTTGTTGTGTGTTACATGTGGTTGTTGTGTGTTACAGGTGGTCGTTGCGTGTTACAGGTGGTCGTTGCGTGTTACAGGTGGTCGTTGCGTGTTACAGGTGGTTGTTGTGTGTTACAGGTGGTTGTTGCGTGTTACAGGTGGTTGTTGCGTGTTACAGGTGGTTGTTGCATATTACAGGTTGTTGTTGCGTGTTACAGGTGGTTGTTGTGTGTTACAGGTGGCCGTTGCATGTTACAGGTGGTTGAATTTAGTCCAAACACACAGAATATCTGATCCGCCTGGAGTCAAACCAATTTATAGACTAACAGCATTGTATTGTAATACACTGTGTTGAACTGCTTGTCCTGTTTTAAGTCGTTGTTATCTGGGATTTTACTGGGGGTGGGGGGGATACTGGATGAGGGAGGAGAGTATAAACACAAGCATAGACTGTTTCTTTGATAAACATCCAGAACTGTAGATGGAAGCTATCCTATCTATCGATCGATCTATCTGTATCTCTCTAATTGCTCTAATCTCTCTAATCTACAACAGAAAGCTGGTTCACTAGGTGAGTGTAAACTGTAGAGTGGCTAGGTCATGTTGGATTTGTGGGACAATGACTCACGTCTTTCCAATATGAGATTAACCTGCATTGTTGTATCAAATGTATATCTTGCCAATAACACTTCAGGGTCCAATAGACCTAATATTAATACAGGACACAGTCTCAGGTCTCAAGCGTAGGGGGTGGAGAATGGGGCAAAATAAAACGAGACACAGTATAGACTACTGTACAACGGGTGTATTGATCTCTATCCAACATAGAACACCTGCTGCATTGTAACAGATACTGACATCTGCTAGTTCTGGATCTGATACGTATTAACAACAGGCCAGTTAGGTACAAAACAATAGTCATGAGAAAGTGAAGATGTGTTTTATCACATCAACTATTATGTGTTAAAGTTATGTTTTAACACAACAACTACATTACTATGTTTTAACACAACAACTACATTACTATGTTTTAACACAACAACTACATTACTATGTTTTAACACAACAACTACATTACTATGTTTTAACACAACAACTACATTACTATGTTATAACACAACAACTACATTACTATGTTTTAACACAACAACTACATTACTATGTTATAACACAACAACTACATTACTATGTTTTAACACAACAACTAATATAGTTATGTTTTAACACAACAACTACATTACTATGTTTTAACACAACAACTAATATAGTTATGTTTTAACACAACAACTACATTACTATGTTTTAACACAACAACTAATATAGTTATGTTTTAACACAACAACTACATTACTATGTTTTAACACAACAACTACATTACTATGTTTTAACACAACAACTACATTACTATGTTTTAACACAACAACTACATTACTATGTTTTAACACAACAACTACATTACTATGTTAACACAACAACTAATATAGTTATGTTTTAACACAACAACTACATTACTATGTTTTAACACAACAACTACATTACTATGTTATAACACAACAACTACATTACTATGTTTTAACACAACAACTAATATAACTATGTTTAAACACAACAACTAATATAGTTATGTTTTAACACAACAACTACATTACTATGTTTTAACACAACAACTACATTACTATGTTATAACACAACAACTACATTACTATGTTTTAACACAACAACTACATTACTATGTTATAACACAACAACTACATTACTATGTTTTAACACAACAACTACATTACTATGTTAACACAACAACTACATTACTATGTTTTAACACAACAACGACATTACTATGTTTTAACACAACAACTACATTACTATGTTTTAACACAACAACTAATATAGTTATGTTTTAACACAACAACTACATTACTATGTTATAACACAACAACGACATTACTATGTTTTAACACAACAACTAATATAGTTGTTTTAACACAACAACTACATTACTATGTTATAACACAACAACTAATATAGTTATGTTTTAACACAACAACTACATTACTATGTTTTAACACAACAACTACATTACTATGTTTTAACACAACAACTACATTACTATGTTAACACAACAACTAATATAACTATGTTATAACACAACAACTACATTACTATGTTTTAACACAACAACTAATATAACTTTGTTATAACACAACAACTAATATAACTATGTTATAACACAACAACTACATTACTATGTTTTAACACAACAACTAATATAGCTATGTTATAACACAACAACTAATATAGCTATGTATTAAAACAACAACTAATATAACTATGTTATAACACAACAACTAATATAACTATGTTATAACACAACAACTACATTACTATGTTTTAACACAACAACTAATATAACTATGTTTAAACACAACAACTAATATAACTATGTTTTAACACAACAACTACATTACTATGTTTTAACACAACAACTACATTACTATGTTAACACAACAACTAATATAACTATGTATTAACACAACAACTAATATAACTATGTTATAACACAACAACTACATTACTATGTTATAACACAACAACTACATTACTATGTTATAACACAACAACTACATTACTATGTTTTAACACAACAACTAATATAACTATGTTATAACACAACAACTACATTACTATGTTAACACAACAACTAATATAACTATGTTATAACACAACAGCTAATATAACTATGTTATAACACAACAGCTACATTATTATGTTTTAACACAACAACTACATTACTATGTTTTAACACAACAACTACATTACTATGTTTTAACACAACAACTACATTACTATGTTATAACACAACAACTACATTACTATGTTTTAACACAACAACTACATTACTATGTTTTAACACAACAACTACATTACTATGTTTTAACACAACAACTACATTACTATGTTTTAACACAACAACTACATTACTATGTTTTAACACAACAACTACATTACTATGTTTTAACACAACAACTACATTACTATGTTTTAACACAACAACTACATTACTATGTTATAACACAACAACTAATATAACTTTGTTATAACACAACAACTAATATAGCTATGTTATAACACAACAACTAATATAGCTATGTATTAAAACAACAACTAATATAACTATGTTATAACACAACAACTAATATAACTATGTTATAACACAACAACTACATTACTATGTTTTAACACAACAACTAATATAGCTATGTTATAACACAACAACTAATATAGCTATGTATTAAAACAACAACTAATATAACTATGTTATAACACAACAACTAATATAACTATGTTTTAACACAACAACTACATTACTATGTTTTAACACAACAACTACATTACTATGTTTTAACACAACAACTACATTACTATGTTTTAACACAACAACTACATTACTATGTTTTAACACAACAACTACATTACTATGTTTTAACACAACAACTAATATAGCTATGTTATAACACAACAACTAATATAGCTATGTTATAACACAACAACTAATATAACTTTGTTATAACACAACAACTAATATAGCTATGTTATAACACAACAACTAATATAGCTATGTATTAAAACAACAACTAATATAACTATGTTATAACACAACAACTAATATAACTATGTTATAACACAACAACTACATTACTATGTTTTAACACAACAACTACATTACTATGTTTTAACACAACAACTACATTACTATGTTTTAACACAACAACTACATTACTATGTTTTAACACAACAACTAATATAGCTATGTTATAACACAACAACTAATATAGCTATGTTATAACACAACAACTAATATAACTTTGTTATAACACAACAACTAATATAGCTATGTATTAAAACAACAACTAATATAACTATGTTATAACACAACAACTAATATAACTATGTTATAACACAACAACTAATATAACTATGTTATAACACAACAACTAATATAGCTATGATTTAAACACAACAACTAATATAGCTATGTCTTAAACAGAACAACTAATATAACTTTGTTATAACACAACAACTAATATAACTATGTTATAACACAACAACTAATATAGCTATGATTTAAACACAACAACTAATATAGCTATGTCTTAAACAGAACAACTAATATAACTTTGTTTTAACACAACTACTAGCAAACGTATCATGAAAATATGGGACTCAATGTCTTACTAAACAGACAGCAATCCAAACCCATTCTCATTCATGTGTAACGTCTCCATAATTCCTCTTATATGTTCTCTCTTTCCCTCCCGCCAACTCTCTGTCATTCAGGACTCTGTCTCACCTGGTAGGCAAACATGTTGAGGAAGTAGCTGTAGATGCCACTCTGGTGCATCTCCTGGGCTGTCATCCGTTCAGAACCCTCCAAAACGGACAGCTTTGGGTGTTAGATCACAGACCCTGTGAGGATGACGTCCTAAAAGTCCCCAGAAAACGATCCTCTAACATCTAAAACAGTACAAATTGTTTTCCCAAAATAAGTAGCGGCGATACAAAACAAAAGCGCTACTTGTTGTTGTGCCCAACTTCCAACGGGTCAACAGGGTAGTTCTTCCTGAGTTCTTCTCTGCTATATCCTGGATCACATGTAACACAAAGACACATCCAACCAACCTTGCTAAATCTCGGCCTCAACCTCAATCCAACTTCGGGGGGATAGAAAGTGTCCGGGTACTTATTTTACTCATATCCTGTGTGCTCTCTTTTTGCTTCTGTGTCGGGCGCTGTCAGAAGAGTTGGAGAGAGAGGTGGTGATGATGAATGCCCTCAACCCCTCCTCCCCCTGCTCCGCTTTACCCTGGCAGATTAGGCAGAGCCAGGGAGAGAGGGAGGCGGGGCATGTGTTAGTCCCATCTGTCCCTCCCTTCCCCCAGGGCCCTTGCTCCACTGCTCCAGAGACAGCCTCCAGGCCACACACACACACACACACACACACACACACACACACACACACACACACACACAGGACATAGCAGCCCCATGGTCACAATAGGCTTGGGCCACGCTGTTCATTGGGTTACATACCCATCAGAATGGAATTACCCGCAAATTACTGTCATGTTCTTTTTACATTTAAGGATGTTATCTGATACCTTCTGCTTTCCTACACAGCACCGCCCACCGCCCCATGGCACCTCCTTGCTAAACTCTGATCCTCCCTGCTTGTCCATAATGGAAAGAGGCCACATCCATAATCCTATCATAATTTTGCTGACCGGCCCAGAAACACAGTACAAGAGGAGTGGGCACAGGCTAGGTCTCTCTCCAGGCAAAAACCTGACGGAACGCAAAATCCATATGTCCATATTTGGTTGATTTTTAGTTGAGTTCTCAACAAACGTGAATTCTATTGTAGTTGAAATGAACCAACCTTTGAAATCCTGTTGTTGATTTGTTGTTGAATTCTGGTTAAAATTAGTGTACTTTGACAACTTTTTGTATTTTCAACACAAAATTCCATTGATGTTCAAGGTCAGTATGTTGACAGATTACATTGATATACTGTTGACGTTTTCCCGGTGGGTTGTGTCTGAGTCAGGTGAAAGAGGACACATGTAGGGTTGTGTCTGAGTCAGGTGAAAGAGGACACATGTAGGGTTGTGTCTGAGTCAGGAGAAAGAGGACACATGTAGGGTTGTGTCTGAGTCAGGAGAAAGAGGACACATGTAGGGTTGTGTCTGAGTCAGGTGAAAGAGGACACATGTAGGGTTGTGTCTGAGTCAGGTGAAAGAGGACACATGTAGGGTTGTGTCTGAGTCAGGTGAAAGAGGACACGTGTAGGGTTGTGTCTGAGTCAGGAGAAAGAGGACACATGTAGGGTTGTGTCTGAGTCAGGAGAAAGAGGACACGTGTAGGGTTGTGTCTGAGTCAGGAGAAAGAGGACACATGTAGGGTTGTGTCTGAGTCAGGAGAAAGAGGACACATGTAGGGTTGTGTCTGAGTCAGGTGAAAGAGGACACATGTAGGGTTGTGTCTGAGTCAGGAGAAAGAGGACACATGTAGGGTTGTGTCTGAGTCAGGAGAAAGAGGATGTAGGCCTCTAGTCAATCCAGCGGGCAAAATATATAACGTGAAATCTTGAAGAAGTCATTTTCTAGTTAAAAGTTGTTTTATTTCCAAACACAAAATAAGTAAATTGACTACTTTGAAATAGAGATTCTGTCATAGACACCATATTGGCACAGATACAAAGTCAAGATCTCTGTCTATCTCTATGTTATCCATTGATATACAGTAATCTCTGTTCAACCCTTCTCCACAAGACAGACTCTCACTTAATCTCCTCAGTTCTGTTTTAAACTGGCTTTGACTGGGGCTGAGTGGCAGGGCGTGGGCCCTACCATGGCAGAAGAGTACAGTAGACTATAAAAAATGCTGGTGATCTGTATGTTTGTAATCCATGTTTACAAAGGTGGACTTGATCGATGGCTTGTGGCCTTTATCAAGACAAGAGAAGGACTGCGCCCACAATCTTATCTGAAGTGCAGTAGCCCACACGGGTTGTTTACACAGGGAGGGAGTACACAGAGAGAGTGAGTCAGAATAGATTTGGGTCAGTGTGCAGGGCACTGTGCCAGGATAATCCAGGGAAGTTGTACAGTCCCCTCAGTCTCAGTTAGCGTGACCTTCATCAGTCCCTCTCGCTCTCCCCAACCCTGCCGTAGACTAACTCCATAACCCAGACTGGGTTATCATCGTTCGGCTGCAGAACAGTTCTTACTGGGGCTACTACTCTACGACAGCATAGGCCTAACTCATCAGTGGTTCCCAAACCTGTTGGGGTTGTGTGACCCAACTAGGGCCTGTCAAATGTTCTTGTTACAGACCAAGTAAACATAACAAATTCTACCAGAACACAGTTTTTGCCACCTGTAGCCTATAAAGAACTGTCAGCAACTCAAAACATTCAGAAAGTTTTCAGACTCCTTGACTTTTTCTGCATTTTGTTACATTACAGACTTGTTCTAAAATTCCCCCCCTCATCAATCTACACACAATACCCAATAATGATAAAGCAAAAACAGGTTTTTAGACATTTTAGCCAAAAATATTTAAGAAATACTGAATTGTAACATTTACATAAGTATTCAGACCCTTTACTAAGTACATTGTTGAGGCACATTTGACAGTGATTACAGCCTTGAGTCTTCTTGGGAATGACGCTACAAGCTTGACAGACCTGTACTTGGGGATTTTCTCCCATTTTTCTCTGCAGATCCTCTCAAGCCCTGTCAGGTTGGATGGGGAGTGTCGCTGCACAGGTATTTTCAGGTCTCTCCAGAGATGTTTGATTGGGTTCAAATCTGGGCTCTGGCTGGGCCACTCAAAGACATTCAGAGACTTGTCACAAAGCCACTCCTGCATTGTGTTGGCTGTGTGCTTAGGGTCGTTGTCCTGTTGGAAGGTGAAGCTTCGCCCCAGGCTGAAGTCCTGAGCGCTCTTAAGCAGGTTTTCATCAAAGGTCTCTCTCTGTATTTTGCTCCGTTCATCGTTCCCTCAAACCTGACTAGTCTCCCAGTCCCTGCCACTGAAAAACATCCCCACAGCATGAGATGCTGCCACCACCAGCAGACACGAGCCTACCAGGCGAGCTAAATTACTTCTATGCTTGCTTCGAGGCAAGCAACACTGAGGCATGCATGAGAGCATCAGCTGTTCCGGACGACTGTTTGATCACGCTCTCCGTAGCCGACGTGAGTAAGACCTTTAAACAGGTCAACATTCACTAGGCCGCTGGGCAGACAGATTAGGAGGTGTCTTAACTAACATTTTCAACATGTCTCTGATTGAATCTCTATTACCAACATGTTTCAAGCAGACCACCATAGTCCCTGTGCCCAAAAGCACGTAGGTGTAACGGATGTGAAATGGCTAGCTAGTTAGCGGTGTTTGCGCTAAATAGCGTTTCAATCGGTGACATCACTTGCTCTGAGACCTTGAAGTAGTAGTTCCCCTTGCTCTGCAAGGGCTTTTGTGGAGCGATGGGTAACGATGCTTCGTGGGTGACTGTTGTTGATGTGCACATCAACACCATTATCCCAGAAACCCTAGACCCACTCCAATTTGCATACCGCCCAAACAGATCCACAGATGATGCAATCTCTATTGCACTCCACACTGCCCTTTCCCACCAGGATAAAAGGAACACCTATGTGAGAATGCTATTCATTGACTACAGCTCAGCGTTCAACAACGTAGTGCCCTCAAAGCTCATCACTAAGCTAAGGATCCTAGGACTAAACACCTCCCTCTGCAACTGAATCCTGGACTTCTTGACGGGCCGCCCCCAGGTGGTGAGGGTAGGTAGCAACACATCTGCCACGCTTATCCTCAACACTGGAGCCCCTCAGGGGTGCGTGCTCAGTCCCTTCCTGTACTACCTGTTCACCCACGACTACATGGCCAGGCACAACTCCAACACCATCATTAAGTTTGCAGACAACACAACAGTGGTAGGCCTGATCAACGACAATGATGAGACAGCCTATAGGGAGGAGGTCAGAGACCTGGCTGGGTGGTGCCAGAATAACAACCTATCCCTCAACGTAACCAGGACTAAGGATATGATTGTGGACTACAGGAAAAGGAGGACTGAGCACGCCCCCATTCTCATCGATGCGGCTGTAGTGGAGCAGATTGAGAGCTTCAAGTTCCTTGGTGTTCACATCACCAACAAACTAGAATGGTCCAAACACACCAAGACAGGCATGAAGAGGGCACGACAAAGCCTATTCCCTCTCAGGAAACTAAAAAGATTTGGCATGGGTCCTCAGATCCTCAAAAGCTTCTACAGCTGCAACATCGAGAGCATGACTGGTTGCATCACTGCCTGGTACGGCAATTGCTCGGCCTCCGTCCGCAAGGCACTACAGAGGGTAGTGCGTACGGCCCAGTGCATCGCTGGAACTAAGCTGCCTGCCATCCAGGACCTCTACACCAGGCAGCGTCAGAGGAAGGCCCTAAAAATGGTCAAAGACCATAGCCACCCCAGTCATAGACTGTTCTCTCTACTACTGCATGGCAAGCGTTACCGGAGTGCCAAGTCTAGGATCATAAGGCTTCTCAACAGTTTTTACCCCCAAGCCATAAGACTCCTGAACAGGTAATCAAATGGCAACCCGGACTATTTGCATTGTGTGCCACCCCCCCAACCCCTATTTTATGCTAATGCTACTCTCTGTTTATCATATATGCATAGTCACTTTAACTATACATTCATGTACATACTACCTCAATTGGCCCGTCCAACCAGTGCTCCCGCACATTAGCTAATCGGGCTATCTGCATTGTGTCCCGCCACCCACCACCCGCCAACCCCTCTTTTATGCTACTGCTACTCTCTGTTTATCATATATGCATAGTCACTTTAACCATATCTACATGGACATACTACCTCAATCAGCCCGACTAACCGGTGCCGGTATATATATAGCCTCGCTACTGTTATTTTTCACTGTCTTTTTTACTGTTGTTTTTATTTCTTTACTTACCTATTGTTCCCCTAATACCTTGTTGGCACTGTTGGTTAGAGACTGTAAGTAAGCAATTTACTGTAAGGTCTACTACACCTGTTGTATTCGGCGCACGTGACAAATAAACTTTGATTTGATTTGACCATGCTTCACCTTAGGGATGGTGCCAGGTTTCCTCCAGACGTGACGCTTGGCATTCAGGCCAAAGAGTTCGATCTTGGGTTCTTCAGACCAGAGAATCTTGTTTCTCGTGGTCTGGGAGTCTTTAGGTGCCTTTTGGCAAACTCCAAGCGGGCTGTCATGTGCCTTTTACTGAGGAGTGGCTTCCGTCTGGCCACTCTACCATGAAGGCCTGATTGGTGGAGTGCTGCAGAGATGGTTGTCCTTCTGGAAGGTTCTCCCATCTCCACAGAGGAACTCTAGAGCTTTGTCAGAGTGACCATCGGGTTCTTGGTCACCTCACTGACCAAGGCCTTCCCCCCCGATTGCTCAGTTTGGATGGGTGGCCAGCACTAAGAAGAGTCTTGGTGTTTCCAAACTTCCACCATTTACGAATGATGGAAGCCACTGTGTCCTTGGGAACCTTTAGTGCTGCAGAATTGTTTTGGTACCCTTCCCCAGATCTGTGCCTCGACACCATCCTGTCTTGGAGCGCTACAGACAATTCCTTTGACCTCATGGCTTGGTTCTCTTTATATAGACAGGTGTATGCCTTTCCAAATCAAGTCCAATCAATTGGATTTACCACGGGAAGACTCCAATCAAGTTGTAGAAACATCTCAAGGATGATCAGTGGAAACAGGATGCACCTGAGCTCAATTTCGAGTCTCATGGCAAAGGGTCTGAATACTTATGTAAATAAGGTATTTCAGGTTTTTATATATATACAATTTTGCAAACATTTCCAAAAAACCTGTTTTCACTTTGTCATTATGGGGTATTGTGTATAGATTTCTTTAAAAAAAAATAATAATAATTTTAGAATAAGGATATAACGTAACAAAATATAGAATATGTCAAGGGGTCTGAATACTTTGATGGGGTATATACACTTATATGTGGAATCTTCCAACCAGAAGTTAATGGAATTTTGCAACCCTAGTCTAGGGTCTAGGGATTGATTTAAGAATGGCCTATGTTATCTAACTGCACACTCTCTGATACACTGATTCTCCCTGCATGCACTGTAAAGCTTTGTTGATGATCAATGACAAAACTCTTTTCAGACAAAGTGGAAAGTTCACATTGTGTCAATATTTACTATCTGTTCTAAGCTACAAATGGAAATATGTTGATCAATATGCTACATGTGACACGGTGAGGACTGTTTTTCTTCTTCAAATGTGACAGTGGTACTATTTGTTTTCCTTCATCCCAGCTGGTTGTCACGCAATCATAGCTCCTGTCTGAGATCACAAAACCATCAACACTCACAATCATTGCCCTAAAAAACACAATAGTGACTACCAATTAATTCCTTACAGTGACAATGAACAAATACTATTCTCCAAGAATCAACATTAACTGATGTAATCGCAGCAGAGTAGAATCACTAAGAACTTTAATCTGGTTTGAAGATCTTTAATCTGCTGTTGGCTAAATTACTCCACCGTGAACGTCCATGAACCAATTAGTCCCTTCAGATAAACAGGCTTGTATTCATTAGCGCACACTGTAGCAAAACGTTTAAAAAAAAAATATACAACGGAAAAAACAGTTGTCGCTCCCTGTTTCAATTCGTTTTTTTTCCGTTTGGTGCATAAGAGGGTGAATAAGACCCGGGTTTAACTCTCGAGAGTCGGTCAGGGCGGCCCACCACCGTCGCCCTCGGTACTACACAGCATTCCTGGGGGCCCTTTCACTGACAGATAATTGCTTTTGCCTCGTGGGAGAGGAGACACTGCCAAAGCGAGCAGACAAAAGCAAATTAAAGGAGCCAAACGATGCTTGAGTGGAAGCATTCGATCTATGGTTTCAATAGGCCTTTTGGAAGAACGGTTGGATCGAGTCCAAACACGTTTTCCAAAAAACACAGTTGACTGTAGTTTTTTTTGTGTGTAAAAAATGTAAAATCTTATGATTCTTTAGAGCCCAGTTATTTAGAGATATGTTTTAAGTGTAAGAATGTATAAACATTGTAGTCTTACTGTTAATTGAGAGTGAAGAGACACAGAACTAAGACGATGACCCAGAGAGAGGCAAGCCTCACATGTCAGTCAGAGGATTCCCATGCCAACACAATTTATCCATTCATCAACAGTGACATAACTGATTGAGTGTACATAACAGTCCATTTTCCAGTTTACGCTTTCTGGATTACACAGAAACTGCAGATTACGGCAAACTTCCTACACATAATCTACACCACAATCCCAAACATTTTTGAAAGGATGAAACATAATATTTCTGCTTTGCAGGTTAGGAGATTATAAACAGTATTTGACTGCCTTTTCTATGTGGCTCAGCAACCCATGAGTGCAAAGTTCAAACTAATATCTTAATGAATTCAATGAGACTTTCTATCAAAAATAATATACAGTATAGGCCTATGTGACATGAATTGTATAACAGTAAAATGGGCCATTTCACTCTAAAGATTCATAACAATATGATCACAGTGGCCTGCCTGCCTGCCTATATTATACTGTAACTGTATATGTCTAGGTCAACAGTAACTATTACAGATCAAGAAGTGGATCATAGTGTGGTGTTGATGAACTACTGAACATGGCCAGGAGCTGAATTGGGTGAGAAGGAAGGCAGTCAGTGGGACAAATTCCACCAGGCAGGGGAAGGGAAGGGGGGGGGGGGGGGGTGACACAATAAGACATTCTATTCATTCCATTGTGTTTACCAGGATGGTAATGTCTGAAACACCATTCACTGTTTCTCAGGCTGGGAATGCGATCCATAAAAACTATAGAATTTGATAAAATTCATAAAGTATTATTTGTTATTGAATTAAAGGTCTAGTCTAATCTCATCCATTTTGAAGGCAGTCCCACCAGTTAGATTCAATTCCATTTAAATGAAATAAATTCAGGAAATAAACTTAAACTACATTGACTGAATTGAAATGGAATTGACCCCAACACCAGTCCCACCACTTGCAAAAGCCCAAGCTCACTCCCTGAATGTTTCGTTCTGAGTTCATCAGTTTCTCACCTGAGTACAGAGACAGCGACACAACATTACTTCCCAGACTGGTGCAGCAGGCACTGAGGGGGGCGACGAAGCTCCAGGTCCACTGGCTCTCAACGGTCAATCATAAATCAGGATGAAAGGGGTACTGGGACAGCAGTACAGAGTTAACAAGCCCGGAAACACTCAAGTTTAGTATATGCATATCACCCTCCTGTTTTTCATTAATAAGCCCCAGCACCACCATTTCTCTGGGCCCCATCGATCATCCCACACATCTCCCCCAACAGACAGGCATGGATGATGTACAAGGCAAACACCCTGAGAGGGAGAGCCAGTCAAAGAGATTTTGGCTTCAGATGTGATCAAGGAAGGTTTCTCTACTTTTTAGGATTAAGCCGATTAAAATAAATTGGATTGATTGGTAAGTGTAGTGTAGTGTACATGAGGCGGGAAAACTATTGTGGGGGGATCAAGAGAGAAACGTAGGAGGTTGGCCAGGTTGTTGGGACTCCAAGTATTAAAGTACTGTAAACCTCTTATGCAAGACAGAAATAGGCCTAGGTGTGCAGAGTACCCTTTAATCCAACCTCATGCAGTCTATACATCAACCTATCCAGTCAGAATATAATTTGGCATTTGGCCCATCTGGCCAAGTGACACTTGGAAGTTGGATATCACATTTTTTTAAAGAGATTGAACTGGATCTTAAAGTAACTGTCCTGAGAAAATCTGACTTTTGAAAGTTAATGCTCTGTTAACTCATACCCAAATAATGTTTTGACTCATCTTATACTTGTATTTGTGGCCAAAGCATAAATTGGAGAAAAAAAAAACACTTTAAAAAATCCAATCTCAAACTTGTATCTCAAACAGACCAATTAAAAAATGCTTGCTATTTCCTCATAGAGTGGGGCAGCAGGTAGCCAGCCTAGTGGTTAGAGTGTTGAACTAGTAACCGAAAGGTTGCAAGATTGAATGCCTGAGCTGACAGGGTAAAAATATCTGTTGTTCTGCCCCTGAACAAAGCAGTTAATCCCACTGTTCCTAGGCTGTCATTGAAAATAAGAATTTGTTCTTAACAGACTTGCCTAGTAAAATAAAGACTATAATGTCATCCAGCTGGCCAATCAGTGGTCTACGCTCATGAATATCTATAATGACCGGTATACACCCATACCATTACCTTGTTGTGGTACGCCCACACCATTCCAACACAGAAAAGCTGATTTTTAACATACTTAATTACAATTTTTGAGCAGGAAAACTATTTCATTCGTATTGTAATTAATTATATGTCATATATCATAGAAATCTGGAAACACTGGACAGTTACTTTAAGCGCTTACAAATCCGTAATTGCATGACATTTCTTCTTTTCCAGGATGTAACATATCACCTTGCACACTTTTCAGAGACCAGTTTTGGCTGGTGATGAGCGCTACTTTCAAAACTGCTGGCTGTATCACTTTAAGGATATCAAGAAATGTATCTTGCATGGTAAATTAAATATTTGCCTGGCATGCTAGAATATGCATAATTTGTAGTAATATGAGCATAACTACTATAACATAATTTAGGCTGAAGATTTAGTTAATGTAATTGTATATGAAGTTAACAAAATACAAATTAAAACTGAATATCAATGTAAAATATTTAAATTTTTGCTTACAAATTGCTGATAATGGATTGGGTTTTTTTCTATATTCGCTATCTGGGATCCTTGGGACGACCCTACCCTATAACCCCAACTCTTACATAACCCTAACCTTAACCTTTTTGTAACCTGCAATGAGGGTATGAACGTCCGAAGGACTCGGTTAGCACTCACACTGGAAACCATGTGACATCGGTGCTTCTTAATTTGCTTTCCGATAGTTTTGTAAACGGATACCCACTCTCTTTTCGTTCCGGCTCTACAGGAGCAAACATGGCGGCAGAGGGAGATGTGGATTTGGATCTGGAAGCTGAGGAGAACTGCACTGGAAAACCAGCAGAAAAGCCTCGGAAACATGATAGTGGGGCTGCCGATTTGGAGAGAGTCACCGATTATGCCGAGGAGAAGGAAATATCGAGCTCCGATCTTGAAACGGTGAGGCTGGGCCAAGCACGCGGGGCGACGATGGGTGCCCACGTTAGCATGAAGGCTAGCTAGCGAATGCTAACAACGGGCCTAACCGGCGTACAGTGAAGAATGGAAACATATTTGCACAAACCATGTGTTGTGAAAATGTTACCGTAATCAACATACAAACGCGTCATTTCACGTTGGCACGTGCTGTTTAACCAAGTCAGCCCTGAACAGAACAGGACAGGGTAGAGCTTCTGTCTATTCAGCAAGCGTTAGCCTATTGCTGCTTGTATGTTTTTCTGCCTTGCGTAATTTACTCTTCCAACCTGTTTTGGGAGTTCTAGTTACTGACTCGTCAGTGCTGTCATACCAATATGATCCCTTTGACTATCTGATGTCTGCATGTCCTGTTTCAGGCTATGTCAGTGATTGGAGACAGGAGATCAAGAGAACAGAAAGCTAAACAAGATAGGTGAGTCACTTTGTCAGATTTTCATTCAACAATCATTGATCTGGAAATGAATGAGTACACTAATGACTTGTCTGGGGTTATGATTTCAGGGAAAAGGAACTGGCTAAAGTCACTATCAAGAAAGAGGATGTAGAACTCATTGTAAGTATCCCCCCCAGACATGTTTCTTGTTTAAGTGTCACAACTCTCATCTAAAGTTAGTCTTTTGCATCACAAAAGCATTAAATCAAATTAGTCCTCTGGAACTCTAGTCATCTATATTCTACTAGGCGGTGTTATTAGAAACTATGCTTCAGAGATACATTCATAGACCGGGACCGTCTGAAGTGTTCTATCAATACAACTACCCATTCTGATTATTCTAATGTCCTGCCTCAACTGTCTTTCCACAGATGGGTGAGATGGAGATCTCCCGGGGAGTGGCAGAGCGCAGTCTGAGAGAACACATGGGCAATGTGGTAGAGGCTCTGATTGACCTGTCAAACTGACCAGGAGAAACTGACCCTAGAGCAGCTTTATGCAGCAGCATTGGACACTGGACTGCTTCCTAGCCTGACCGTATTCATTGACTCCATTCCATAGGTCAACTGAAATAAAACATTGCATTTCTCTTTATGTATATTCAACAATACTTCAAAATTGATTACTTTTGCAAGCACCTGTTTTTGATTTATAATAAATGTTGGATGAAAATGTTATGTTTTAATCACGTACGCTTTATATCCAAGTTAGAAGACATTAACAGATGTCAGATCAATGGCGATAAAACAAAATAGCTACACAACTTTGAAAATGTACAAAATTACATCAATATGCCTCCATGAAGCATCAGGGCATAACCCAGGGCCTTGCTCAAAGGGTTGGTGCATTCAAGATATTGCAGGTAAATGTATGGCCATAGAATATACTTCAGTGAAGTGTAGTTCATTTCCATCTGCAACATTTCATCCCACTGAACACACCCCAAGTGTCTCTCTTCCCCCTCAACTTAGATTCAGGTCTTCCTCTTTTGCACTGTTGGTCGGTCAAACACATCTCTCACTCCTGCAGCCTTCTGCTTAAAGAACTTGCTGTTCTGAGCGCTCTCCTGAGCCCAGGCTGAGTCAAACGATGTGGTGTCCTGATCCACCAGGTGGGTGTACTTAGTGCGTCCGGAGCGACCAAAGTTCTTGACCTGGAATTAAATGAGGGGGTTGTTAAAGATGAACTATCTGTGGATGTTTATTTGCCAATTGTTGACATCACATTTTGGATTGATTGTTGGCTGTATGGCTCATATAATTGTATAATTTATTGTTATGAAACCACACACATCCTTATTTTGAGGTAATGTCTGGATAATATCTGTCCATTTAGGAGAACATTGTCTCAAGAGCAGCTCCAGAACAAAACATTCTGTATAGCCACTATAAATGAAATAAATTAATTTACACAGGGGTTGCCAATACACTGGGTTCAAAAACAGTATGAATTTTCTGTTTACATCGATAGTGTACATTTATAATAAATAAACATAGGGGGAATACATGTGCTACAAAAGTATGATGTTTGAAAGAAGTCCAGCTGACCTGCATGACTTTGGGGAGGATGGTTTTGTTGAAGTGGTCCTCCAGAGTGGGGGCACTGAAGTCTCTCTTGAACACATTCTCCTCTTCGTCCTGGAAACAGATCACATTCAGCCAACATCAAAGACAAGACGAGCTAGTCGGACAAAATACGTTTACCAAGTTTCAATTATATGAATGAAGGATCATACATATTTTATATACCTGAATCACATCTCTGAATATTCTACAACAGTGCACACACTGCTTT
This sequence comes from Oncorhynchus mykiss, assembly GCF_057628025.1. NCBI lineage: Eukaryota > Metazoa > Chordata > Actinopteri > Salmoniformes > Salmonidae > Oncorhynchus > Oncorhynchus mykiss. Next base: position 33,631,666 of record NC_143047.1, read on the forward strand.
TAAGAATCACTCATACAACAATCTAACACATGTAGTGGCTAACAAACATGGGATAGTTCACTCCTATACTTACACTTTCTCCTACAATTCTAACAATCAATCATCAGCAACATCTGGTGGTGTGTTTCTTATAAGAATGCACTGTACGGAGTTCTCTGAACCCCCGTGTCTACAACTCACCATGAAGAAGGCTCCTCTGTGGTAGTACTTCTGGAGGAACTTATATTTGCCCTTAGAGGCCTTGTTTGTGATCTGTTTGCCATTATTCCGCAGCTCGGCCCTGCGCTCCTCCTCGGTGAGGCTGTGGAACCTCTCAATCTCAGACTTCTCTTTCTCCATTCTGGAAAATCCGACAAGGCAAGTGGGTTACATGGACAGCAAAGACCTGTGTCAACATAATTAACTCTGGACCAGTAATTATTAACATGGGTATAAACACTTCAAGTGTACAGATCATTCATACAGATAATCATACAGATAATCATACAGATAATCAAATAATATAAAAACAAAGACATTAGCCTTTTTTACTTTGAGAGGGAACAACACCAGCTTTCAATGGTTAAGTGAATCAACGCCCTATGTGAAGTATTTCTGATGTCTACTTCCATTGTCATTCAAGACTGTCTTAATATGTTCTGCTCTTATGCATTTGCCTGTAAATGGTTTTGAATGGTTTAAAGTGCTGCACAATTAAATGTACCACCGTGGAGCACTTTAGGGCACACTGTAGCAAAATGTTTCAAAGATGAAAACGAGTGTTTCAAGATAGTACTTGACTGTTTCAGATCTATATTCATTTTGTGCCTAGTGAACACCATGGTTCATGTTTAAGTCTGACTGTACTCACGCTTCACGGGCCTCCCGGTCCCTCTTGATGCGCTTGAGCTCCCGGACCTTCCACGCCTCGTACTCCTCCTCCTCATTCTCCCCGTCCGTGTCCAGGGAGTCGAGAGCAGCCAGAGTGCGGCGGTTCTCCTCAAACTCCTTCTTGGCCTCCTCCTCCACGATCTTCAGGGTGTAGCGCCGCCGCTCCTCCACCTGCTTCTTGGCCTCCGCCTCCAGCTCCCGCTGTTTGAGCTCATCCGCCTCGCGCTCCGCCACTGTTACTCGGTCCTTCCTGAGGAGATACACATCAAAATCTCATTTTCTCACTCGGGACACAAACGCTGCAACACAATCCATTTGTTGTGAACATACTCTGTTCATATGATAACAGGACAGCAGGTATACACAAACTGATGCATGCAGTAGAAAACAGCACAGCTGGTAACAGTTTTGTACTGGCTTTTAAATTAAAATTGTTTCTCGTATAAGCCTAATGTATTTTCATCAGTCAATTTGGCCATTTTGAATTGTCTAATCCCAAGCCCACGATCAAAGTTTCCCTTAGAAAAATAAAGTTATTACATTCTATGAAATAAATTATATTAAGCCATGATAATGGTTCAGGAGTGATCTTGGATGGCAGGACTCCTTACTTGCGGATGAAGACTGGTTTTAGCCGCGGCTCGGCCTCATCTTCACTGTCCGTGTACTCCTCGTACTCTGACTCCGACTCCTCCTTCTCCGCTCCCGAATTCCCTTCTTCCTCCACCTCCATGATCTCCGGCATGTCCTCGTTCTTCCGCTCCTGCGCTCGCTGGCGCATCATCGCTCGCCGCCTCTCGATTTCCTACACACAAAACAAAGTCAACGTGTTACGTAAAGGGTATCTTGTATACCATTCCATATCACACACCTGGGACCGTATTCACAAAACATCTCAGAGTAGGAGTGCTGTTCTAAGATCTGTTTTGTCTTTAAAATCTTAATGAATAAAAGGGGTGCCTGATCCAGCTTTCCAAGAAGATCCTTGTGCCACTCACCTCATCGTCCACTTCTTCCTCTTCCTCCTCCTCTTCGTCACTGCTCTCTTCGGGTGCTCTCTCCGGGTGCCAGGTTCCCTCGTCGGAGTCTTCACTGCTCTCTGCAACCACCTCCGGCTCTGCGATCTGTCTGTGTCTTGCCAACCTGAGAGAGAGAGAAAGAAACATTTACAATCATCACAGCACTCAACATCCAATAGGGCTAATAGTTAGGCCTAAATGGTTTAGAGATCAAAGCCCAATAAAAATCAGTCAGTCATTCATAGTATTCAAATTCCTGATAACCCACAATATGTGCAGAAAGGTTTTAACAACCCCTCACCCAACTATGGGTGTCTACTGACAAATACAGTTCAGCTCAATGAAGATGGGACTGGGAGTCATCACAACCAACACAGGATCCCACTGGTTTACAAGATGGATCAATGAGAATTATCTTCACCTCTCCTCCGCATCCTCAGAGACGCGGTTTAGCAGACGCTTGAGACGGGGGTCAGACACCACCTCTTCCTCCATTTCCATCTCAGGCTCGGCATCCTTAGCCTTTTTTATAAACTGGAAGTCCTCATCCTCCTCGTCAGAGGAGTCCATGGGAGCATAGTCGGGACGTTTACCCGACACATAGCGCTTCACCTTCACCTTCTCCATCGAAATCTCACCTGGGGACGAAAGTAGGCGACCACACTTGGTTACCATGAACGGTCCATTATCATAGATGGCTCTACTTACTCTGTTACATTTAGTGAGGTTAAGTTGTATATACTGTCGTTTTGGTTTTGTGATGGATTGAAACATGAGTAAGGGCATGAATTGTGATTTTTTATATCTACTGTAGACGCAGACAAAAAGTTTGTCCGTACAATTAAGAAAATGCAGCATGCAATTATATCGTGATATTAACTACAAAGTTGTATACTTGGATGGCTAGATAGCTATCTATTGCTACCATGAAATCGGCTACCACCTAGTCCAGGATAGCTTGCCTTAGCTAACGTTAGCTACAGGGAAACTCACCTTTCTCATTTCGAATCGGCACAGCACCAGCCGTGGACTGGATCGGCGGTTGCTTCATGTTGAGGGCGTCCCGTCCAGACATGATTGCCCGATCAACAATATCAATATATTAACAAAAATTAAATCGACTTCTAGGTAGCAAAACAAACCCGTCGTTTATTTTCTCGACCACCACAGGAAATACTCTAACATTACCGGAAATCATTCTTCTTCGTTGGGATTGGGTTGGCGGACCGGATCGCATCCTTTTAAGGAGCATACACTGCCACCTACATTACTGGAGTGTGAGGCCAGTCACGGCCTACCTATATTATATTAAATTATATTCATTATTCATGTTCCTCTAAGAAAGTGAAATAGAGCCCTAGACACCACTTTCCTCCGTCCACTACAGCAACCCAGCCAGCCTCTAACCCTTTCACACAATCTCTCCCTATCTACGTCATACAGTCCACAAAATATCAACACCTGCACCACCGTTTCCTCCACTAAACACTCATCACACATACCTGTTTCTTGTCTCTCTATCATCCACAACGTGGCATTAAAACTCCAACTGTAGTCTACTCCACACAACTTCCTCTGTCCTACATCCCATACTCCCCACATCTTCCTTTCCTGACCGGTGCATGCTGTAATTGCCTCCCCTTACTACTAGCATCACACTCCCTTTGCCAAAGATCAAGCCATTTTGCCCAGATCAAGGACTTGACTTCCCTGCAGCCCAGCGGGACCTGAATATCTACCCCCTCTCTCCTCACAGCACTATTAGCCACCACATCTGCCTTCTCATTACCCCTCCACACCCACATGGGTAGGAACCCAGCAAAAGCTTACCACCATTCCCATCCTCTCCAATTCAATAACAGCACCATCATCGCCACAAACAAGCCTCCCCTATCTGACCTGCCCATCTTCACACTACTCAAACTGCAGGCAAGTCAGAGCAGATCACCACGGAGTGGTTTCACCTCCTCCACCGATCTTAAACCTATAATCATGGCCATCAACTCGGCCGCATACACTGACACATAATCAGTTAACCGCTAACATACTCTAACATTGAAATCTGGGATATACACCACTGCCCCCACCCTACCACTGACTGGATCATTTTAACCATCTGTATATATCCTTAAAAGCAAATAAAACCGATTATCTATATACAGTGCATTGCGAAAGTATTCGGCCCCCTTGAACTTTGCGACCGTTTGATTTGTTAAAAAAGTTTGAAATATCCAATAAATGTCGTTCCACTTCATGATTGTGTCCCACTTGTTGTTGATTCTTCACAAAAAAATACAGTTTTATATCTTTATGTTTAAAGCCTGAAATGTGGCAAAAGGTCGCAAAGTTCAAGGGGGCCGAATACTTTCGCAATGCACTGTATCTTTCCACACACCGTCTCACATCCTCACCTCATTCTCTCCTGCCCTTAATTATGTCCACATCTACTCTTGGTTTCGGAAAAAGCCACGGAGGAACGTTACCCGATGCAATTGCTAGCCCCCAGTCCATATTCTACCACCTTCTGCCCGATTGTCCACCTGTATGCCCTCTACTTACCCAATCCTTGCTCCCAGCATTCCCCAGTTGTCGTGACCACAGGATGTCCTTTCAACCTTGTCCAGTACACAAGTTTGTCCCACCTTATCAGGGTGGCAGGTGGCCTAGTGGTTAGAGTGTTGGGCCAGTAACTGAAAGGTTGCTGGCTCGAATCCCCGAGCTGACAAGGTAAAAATCTGTCATTCTGCCCCTGAACAAGACAGTTAACCCACTGTTCCCCGGTAGGCTGTCATTGTAAAATATGAATTTGTTCTGAACTGACTTGCCTAGTTAAATAACGGTTACATTAAAAAAATCCTCAGTGGCAGTTCCACACTATCCACCTGCAATACCTCAACAGGTCCTGAAGGCACCCCACACAATCTCAGGGCTTTTGACTGTATCCTATCCAGGCGTTGTAGTGCCGATTTGGCTGCCGATCCATATACAAGGCACCCATAATCCAAAAATGACTTGATCAATGCCTGGTATATATACAACATGTGCAGTATGTATACATTGTCTATCTGACCCCCAATCATATCCTGCCACTTCCCTCATGAGGATCAGCACCTTCCTTCACTTAATTTCAACATGTCTCTTCCACGAAAGCCTCTCATCAAACCACATACCTAATTACTTAAACTCAGACACCCTACCTATACCCTGACTATAAAGCAGGACTTGGCCACAGACATCCTAAACCCCCATGTTAGAGACCAATCTTCCAAAACTCCCACAGCTTCTTGCATCTTCCTCATCACATATTTCACATTCCCACCTCCTTAAATATGTAATCTATCATCAGGATGACTGGAAATACTTTTCTACCTATGGAATATTTATGGTTACAATGGTTCCTTCTTCTTCTATGATATATTGACTTTGGCACAATTTAGTGTACATCTCACCACCTACTGTGTGGGATGGAAACAGGATTCCCAAAAAACAAAACAAACAACCAAACTACACCAAAAACATTATATATACAGTACCAGTCAAAAGTTCGAACACACCTACTCATTCAAGGGTTTTTCTTTATTTTTTCTATTTTCTACATTGAAGAATATTGGTGAAGAAATCAAAACTATGAAATAACACATATGGAATCATCTAGTAACCAAAAAGGTGTTAAACAAATCAATATATAGGTTAGATTTTAGATTCTTCAAAGTAGCCACCCTTTGCCTTGATGACAGCTTTGCACACTCTTGGCATTCTCTCAATGTCTTCACTATTATTCTACAATACAGAAAATAGTCAAAATAAAGAAAAACCCTTGAATGAGTAGGTGTGTCCAAACTTTAGTATATATAGTACCAGTCAAAACTAAATCAAACAACTTTTCTGTAAAAAAACAACACAGATCGGAGCCCCTCATTGGCTCAAGATGAGCCTGGAAGGGCGGGCCGTCTTCTGGCGCCAGTACGGCCTTGCAAGTATTCAGATGTAGAATCCTTAAATCACAAACACTTTTCTTCCGCTGCCACAATAATGTCCAGTTTCTTTGACTTCTTTGAGACTTCAGCCATACAGTTTATAACTGTGGCAATGAATTCCACAAAATCCACGTTTTTAACATACAGTTTGACTGACAAGAAACATTTCCTACAGGCTGTGGTGCGCCCACTACCATCTCTTCAACTCTTTTAATCTCCTCCACATAGGAGATTTGATTGACCGCTCTAACTTTTGCCACCTCAATCTCCTTCACCCTTACATGGTACTCCAGGAACTCGGGATCATGATCCCCACCAGAATTCCCCACCGTCGTCCTTCTACACACCGTTCTTCAGTATACTCCGTGCATCTGTACACACATGAAACATGAAGGAGTTTGGGGATGAAAGCTCTTACAGAATATCTGACATAAACAAGCTTCACATGCGTAGGTACTGTAGGTTATTCAGAAATACAATGAATCAAAATAAGACCACTCCTGGTCACTCTGATAGACTCCACTTTTCCCAGAGCATACTTCACCATTTTCAACACGTCAAACAGGTCTCCCACATCTTCATCCTTACTCAACATACGCGTCCCAAACAGAAACTATTAATTATCGCTCATACATGTATCCTCCACTCCAATTGTAAAAATGCAGCAAGCGGGAGCCCGTCTGAGCGGTCGGCTGTGAATGCCCTTACCCACTAGAACTTAATGCTGATAAAATTGGTTCTGATTCGCTACAAGCTGTCTGGCAAAAACAGCATGGATGCTTCTCAGTCCAGGAGGTTTATTCATCTTCATTACTACCACATACAGTTGAAGTCGGAAGTTTATATACACTTATGTTGGAGTCATTAAAACTCGTTTTTCAACCACTGCACAACAGCATCATGTTGTGGGGGTGCTTTGCTGCAGGAGGGACTGGTGTACTTCACAAAATAGATGAAATCATGAGGATGGAAAATTATGTGGATATACTGAAGCAACATCTCAAGACATCAGTCAGGAAGTTAAAGCTTGGTCGCAAATGGGTCTTCCAAATGGACAATGACCCCAAGCACACTTCCAAAGTTGTGGCAAAATGGCTTAAGGACAACAAAGTCAAGGTAATGGAGTGGCCATCACAAAGCCCTGACATCAATCCTATCCTTATTGTGGGAAGCTTGTGGAAGGCTATCCGAAACATTTGACCCAAATTAAACTATTTAAAGGCAATGCTACCAAACACTAATTGAGTGTATGTAAACTTCTGACCCACTGAGAATGTGATGAAAGAAATAAAAGCTGAAATAAATCATTCTCTCCACTATTATTCTGACATTTCACATTCTTAAAATAAAGTGGTGATCCTAACTGACCTAAGTCAGGGAATTTTTACTAGGATTAAATGTCAGGAATTGTGAAAAACTGAGTTTAAATGTGTTTGGCTAAGGTGTATATAAACCTCCGACTTCAACTGTATACTTTTAACACACACACTCTTCAGTTACTTAGGAATCTACTGATGTTTTCCTTTGTTGCACTCACAATGTTCTTAAGAGTAAACTGTAAACTTAGTCACCATCCAAAATTGTCTTCTTCTTGTCTTCTTCTTGCGAAGTCGACCAAACCCTAAGCTAGAATGGGCAGGTGCAGTGTCCACATGTGTGTCCAAGCCAACTGATTGGCCAAAAACCAAAGGGCTGTGATTGACAGCTGAGATATCCACCCTTTTTGTTCTACTTTTCGACACTACTGTTGTCCATTCAGGACATTCATCTTCATCAACTTGGCTCAAGGCGCCGTTTGATTCAAGCATCCACTTTCGCCATCTCTCAATGGCCCACAATGGTTTTTACAGCCATTTTTGTAGTTCTTAAGTGCCTAGTCCTGTATAGAAGGACAGTTAGGGCAAAGGGGCAGAGCAGTGAAGGGAAGCTTATTACTACTGTCACTTTAGAGGACCATGAGGGCCTGTAGGGTGCCGACAAGGGGATTATGGGCCGCCCAATAAAGAAGGTGCATGGAGACGCAGGGACAGTCCTGGGCCACCCCATGGAATAACACCGGTGTGGCGGAGGATCCTCTGACTCAGCTGTTGCAGGGCAGCTGGGGCCCATCTTTGAACACTGAGTATGGTCTACTGCGGCGGAGGAATGTTGCACATCGGCCACAACTGTCGAGGATCATCAGGGATCTGGATGTAGGGGCCGGCTGGGCCCCAGAGATGAGGTCAGGTGGTCTCCCACATCGGCAGGGCTTTGAGTTGGCCAAGGCAGGAGGCGAGCGGCCCCACAGAATTAGAGACAGCAATCCCCCCGGGTCAGGGAACAGTGGGTCCCCCAAGTCATGGGGCTGAACCTATCAGTGCAGGAAACTCAGTGTCTGACAGGGCAGGGGACTTTTAACCTACCCCTAAGACTGACAACTGCAAGTCAGTTATGGTGGGAGGCTGCAGAACTAGCTGAGCAGGAAACTTATAACCTAGTGCTAGTTTAGGTGAACCTATCGCCTGGCGGAGCAGTGGACTGAGGTCCGACTAGAGCTGGAGACAGCAAAACTAGAATGGCTGAAGGCTGGGAGCGCAGTGCTGATTACTTTGCACCTGAAAGGGAGAACGACTCTGAACCTGAGGGAGAAAAAGTCTGGACCGGACAGGGAAACTGATTCTGGACCAGCCAGGGAAACTGACTCTGGACCTGCCATGGAAACTGACTCTGGAACTGAGAGGGAAAATGAAACTACTGAAGGCTAGGAGAGCAGTAGGGCTCAGGGCCTACTGGAAAGATTGGTACCTTTGAGCCTGGCGGGGAAGGAGCCTGATGTCCCACCTGGGCTAGGGACTGAGGTCCGACCAATGCTGGAGACAGCAGACCTAGTGCAGCTGGAGACTGAGGACCTAGTGCTAGGGACTGAGGGCAGACAAGGGCTGAGAACCCAGCACAGATCACTTGTGGCTTAGTAGGGCAGGAGGCTCTAAGCCTGGTGGGCCAGGGTACGGCAGACTGAATATGTCTGGAGACAGCAAGCTAGTGCAGCAAACTCTGTGCCTAGTAGGCACTAAACCAGGCAGGCTAGGCTACTGTCTAACAGCTAAGGCAGGGGGCTGTGATCTGTGCAGGGCAGAAGACTGCAGACCTGCAGATAGGCCAGCGACTGTGGGGCCTAGCTGGGTAGGATACCTAGGGCCTGGCAGAACAACAAACTTAGGGGCGACCAGTACAGGGAACTGTGGACCTAGAACAACAGAGGACTGGGGGACGAGCAGTATGATAGGAGTCTGGGAACCTAAGTCAGAACAGTGTGAACCTGCAACCAGGGCCAGAGACTGAAGGCCAGGTACAGATAGAAACTGAGAGCCTACCAAGGAGGCAGGATAGACTGTTGTTAATACTGTTATGTTTTATTTTTTGTTTGTGTTTTATTATCATTGTCCATCTATAAGTAATTTCCAAGTTTATGTAATGTTGAACAGTATGGAGTTGCATGTTCAAAATGGGGGACTGATGGATTCTGGGTTCTAACTCCTAAACTTGAAACAGGGTTAATTATCAGGTATCCTATTGAAATATTGAGTGCTATGTTTTAGAGGGTTTACACCAGAAGCGAATGGTTATCTGTAGGAGGAAGGTAGCAATTAAGCTTGGAATGTACTGAGTGTAGGGAAAACAATCATATGTGGCAGGCATTGATAAGGGAAGAGTCATGGATTAGTGATGAAGGGGGTGGAGGTCAGGTCAGGTCACGCTATGGGAGAAGCAAAAGCTATTGCCTGTATCACTTTGTATATTTATTGCTAGGCAGGAAACTATGTTTAGCGAGGAGGAGACTCCACCCAAAGTGGGGTACATTTACCACCACTATTGTAACCATGTCTTTGTTGATTCAGCTGTTCAATCCTTTGAGAAGAATAAACTTGGTTCATGCTTTCATAGTGTCCGTTGAGTTCTTACTCTGATAATTAGAATCTAACAGAAAAGGTAATATACAGTAGCCTGAAACATTCAGATGAAGGATAGGCCTACCTAGCTACAGATTGTACACCAGATAATGTAATTTAACCGAAGATTTTTGATATCCATTACTGGGCATTACAGGTTTGCCTATACAAAACGTTGCCCTCGACTTTTCAACTAACTTGGTATTGGAGATATGATCTTTGTTCTCAATTCGGAAGAAATGTGTATCTTATCAAATGTTCCCTCGCCATTTTACAGTGCCTTGCGAAAGTATTCGGCCCCCTTGAACTTTGCGACCTTTTGCCACATTTCAGGCTTCAAACATAAAGATATAAAACTGTATTTTTTTGTGAAGAATCAACAACAAGTGGGACACAATCATGAAGTGGAACGACATTTATTGGATTTTTCTAACTTTTTTAACAAATCAAAAACTGAAAAATTGGGCGTGCAAAATTATTCTTACTTACTTATTATTCTTACTTATTCTTATTCTTAAAATTATTATTACTCTTAATGTTTTGGGGCTGTTGCTGGGCAACACGGACTTTCAACTCCCTCCAAAGATTTTCTATGGGGTTGAGATCTGGAGACTGGCTAGGCCACTCCAGGACCTTGAAATGCTTCTTACAAAGCCACTCCTTCGTTGCCCGGGCGGTGTGTTTGGGATCATTGTCATGCTGAAAGACCCAGCCACGTTTCATCTTCAATGCCCTTGCTGATGGAAGGAGGTTTTCACTCAAAATCTCACAATACATGGCCCCATTCATTCTTTCCTTTACACGGATCAGTCGTCCTGGTCCCTTTGCAGAAAAACAGCCCCAAAGCATGTTTCCACCCCCATGCTTCACAGTAGGTATGGTGTTCTTTGGATGCAACTCATCATTCTTTGTCCTCCAAACACGACGAGTTGAGTTTTTACCAAAAGGTTATATTTCGGTTTCATCTGACCATATGACATTCTCCCAATCTTCTTCTGGATCATCCAAATGCTCTCTAGCAAACTTCAGACGGGCCTGGACATGTACTGGCTTAAGCAGGGGGACACGTCTGGCACTGCAGGATTTGAGTCCCTGGCGGCGTAGTGTTACTGATGGTAGGCTTTGTTACTTTGGTCCCAGCTCTCTGCAGGTCATTCGCTAGGTCCCCCCGTGTGGTTCTGGGATTTTTGCTCACCGTTCTTGTGATCATTTTGACCCCACGGGGTGAGATCTTGCATGGAGCCCCAGATCGAGTGACATTATCAGTGGTCTTGTATGTCTTCCATTTCCTAATAATTGCTCCCACAGTTGATTTCTTCAAACCAAGCTGCTAACCTATTGCAGATTCAGTCTTCCCAGCCTGGTGCAGGTCTACAATTTTGTTTCTGGTGTCCTTTGACAGCTCTTTGGTCTTGGCCATAGTGGAGTTTGGAGTGTGACTGTTTGAGGTTGTGGACAGGTGTCTTTTATACTGATAACAAGTTCAAACAGGTGCCATTAATACAGGTAACGAGTGGAGGACAGAGGAGCCTCTTAAAGAAGAAGTTACAGGTCTGTGAGAGCCAGAAATCTTGCTCGTTTGTAGGTGACCAAATACTTATTTTCCACCATAATTTGCAAATAAATTCATTAAAAATCCTACAATGTGATTTTCTGGATTTTTTTCATTTTGTCTGTCATAGTTGAAGTGTACCTATGATGAAAATTACAGGCCTCTCTCATCTTTTTAAGTGGGAGAACTTGCACAATTGGTGGCTGACTAAATACTTTTTTGTCCCACTGTATAAGTAGATGATAGCACATCTCACAGTGTGACAAAAAAAAAGACCTTCACATGCAAGAGGCATTTCTCACTCGATACAAAACGCGTATTTTACTCTTTCTGAGTATATTCTGGTTTTTGGAGAAGCACCTGCAACTGAACACAGACATTAAGGTACACATGTCTTCCCGAATCGAGAACAAAGAAAGTAGAAGCATGAACAGGTTAGTGGAAAAATAGCTTCCAACCCATTCTACTAGCAAAATGTATAATGGCTACTATGGAATAATTTTCATATCACCATTTTAATGTATAGCTAATTGTATCCCTACATTTATATACTTACAAAAATAAATCACACACACACAAAAAAAAAAAATCTATACAAAAATATATTTGAGTTCAGTGTGACATGACAGAGTAGTTACAGGTTCTGCATCACCATATAATTGAACAATGTTCACCATTACGAGTGCATAGCATTCCTTCAGTCAATACAGCTAGAACTCAAGGTGACATTGTTGGTTTTCCTATAGGAACACACAATGTATACAAATCACTGTACTTCAAATGAAGAATCAAATCATCCATAAAAATAAATCCAAAGTAAGTGGGCTTTTTCCTTGTGAGAGCTAAGAGTATATAAAAGTATATTCCATGGAGAAGCTAACAAAGACAATTCGCTTAAAGTCTTACTCTTTACAAAAGTGTGCATCAAGAGTTGCTCTGTTGTGCCACCCTGTATCAGAAGTAGAGAGGTGTCAAAGCTCAACCCCCCTCTGCTTGAAGAGCTCCTCTAGTTGTCTCTCCAGTGCTGGGTTGGTCCCCCTCAGTCCTCTCACTACCTGGGCTGCCCACACAAAGTACTCCTGAACACGCTCTGTCGACCAACCTGGCAACCACAATACAGAATAAATATAAGATATGGGTAAAGAGAGGGACAGTCAGACAACCAGAGGGAAGCAAGTGAAGACAAGCAACGAAACAGAGAGAGAGAGAGAGAACGAGAAGTATCCTGATAGGGTATCAGTTTATTGTGTCTAGCCTACGACATTTGCCTAGTCAGTTGGTTGCATCAAGAGGCTGAAAACAGACAGACAGACAGAGCGCACAATCACCTGTTGGCGTGCTGCGGTTGATGTCCCTCAGGTTGTATAGTTTGTCAGCCAGTTTGACCAGTTTGGCCTGGTGGCTGGCATGAGGTGCATACTCCACCTGCTTACGCTTTGTCTCCTCCTTGGACAGTGCTTTGTCGTCTGTCACTTCCTGGACCAGCCGCGCCACCGTTTGCCCAAAGACGATCTGTAGCTCTCCTATGCTGGTGTCAGTGTCCTCCACTGTGTCATGGAGCAAAGCTGCCTGAGGACAGTTGGAAAAGACAAAAATATCAGTGAAATACCAGTCATTCCTGTTAACAAACTCTGGCTAACACAAACTCAATAAATGTTGAACGTTTTAATGAGCTTAACATTGCCCATTGACTGATGTATCATTACAAAGTAATAAACCCCACCTGAATATAAAATGTATCTTCAAACCTTAACCAAACAGCTAACACTTACCTGAAACATTTATTTTTCATTTTTATATATTGTAATGAAACAGCAGGGGGCAGGTCTCGAACCCTTGACCTTCGAGCCCGAGGTCCGGCGGCGCTATTGAGTGTGCGGCAAAAGCATGCTCGCGCGGCAGGGTCGATTTCCGCGCTTATAAACCAAGGGTCGTTACAATATGGACAATTTTGACTTCGTGGATGTGCGATTTTGTGGAAAGCAGCATTTTAAGTCTGTCTGAAACACAAAACACTTACTTGCAAAACTTCAATGTCTGTGATCCCACCTTCATGGCTTAGGATCCTTGCCACTCCTGCAAAATGATAAACACAGCAAATGTAAATGCAGATATTCACACAATGAAGTCCGAGTAGAGAGATAGGTCCTTAGCAATAACTATCTAGCTGGATAGCCGTTAGATTGTTGTCATAACTGTACCTATTGGGTGGGTGATATATGGTGTTTGTTCAGCATCTTTACGTCGTTGATTGCGGTGCTTTTCAGCAGCGAAGTTAACCGTCTCCAACAAAATGACAGAATCTGAACTCATGCTGTAAAAGTAGTTATTGACACACAATACAGACAGTATATTAACGTTTGATCACCATTTATCAAATTGGCACATCTCAGTGATGTCAGCGTCTCTGCCTTCTCTTTAAGGGCGCGTTCCTCCAGGGAGAGGCTATACGGACACGCCTGTTGCCCAAAATGATGACGTATATCGCCAGCCTGGTCTCATACACTAGACGTAACATAGTAATAGTAAATCTGGTACGCCATACTAGTATGATATGTTATGATTTGTATGACTACATAAGATAGACGGTTAATGTTAGCTAGCAGGTCAACAGAAGCCAAGGCTAGGGCCCTACTAAATCTGCAATATGGAGAATTTAATATTTTACTTTCAGTTTTGTACACCAGCTTCAAAATACAACATTTGTGGTTATGGAAAATATAGCGGTTTAGATGGCACAATGACTCTCTACAATCTACTTGCTTGTTTTGTAAACTGAAATTAGGTGAACTATTAGAATGTTAGCAACCATGAAATGGAGGAGCATTTCTGCATAGTGCATCTTTAAGTATCAAAAGTAAAAGTATAAATAATTTCATATTCCTTATATTAAGCAAACCAGAAGGCACAATTTTCGTGTTTTTTTTATTTATAGAAAGCTAGGGGCACTCTCCAAGACTCATCATTTACAAACGAAGCATTTGCTTTAGTGAGTCCGCCAGATCAGAAGCAGTAGGGATGACCAAGGATGTTCTCTTGATAAGTGCATGAATTGGACAATATCCTGCTAAGCATTTGATATTTAGACCTTTTGGGTGTCAGGGAAACTTTAGGGAGTAAAAAGTACTTTCTATGTAATGGAGTAAAAGTAAAAGTTGTCAAAAATATAAATAGTAAAGTACAAATAACCCCAAAAACTACTTAAGTAGTACTCCAAAGTATTTTTACTCAAGTAATTTACATCACTGATCACATGTGCCCTACAGAAAATACTGCTAAACAACAGCCTCTTGATAGCTGCACACTAGAAAAATAAAAGGTAACTACACCCCCCAAAAGATTCTCAAACATTTCCCCTACTTTAATTTTTTTTAACATTATTATTATTTTTTTATTTCACCTTTATTTAACCAGGTAGGCCAGTTGAGAAAAAGTTATAATTTACAACAGCGATAAAGCAAAGCAGTGCGACACAAAAAACAACACAGAGTTACACATGGAACAAACAAGCGTACATTCAATAACACAATAGAAAAAAATAAAATCTATATACAGTGTGTGCAAATGGTGTGAGAAGGTAAGGCAATACATAGGCCATAGTAGGAAAGTATTTACATTTTAGCAAATTAACACTGGAGTGATAGATGAGCAGATGATGATGTGCAAGTAGAAAGAAATACTGGTGTGCAAAAGAGCAGAAAAGTAAATAAAAACAATATGGGGATGAGGTAGGTAGATTGGGTGGGCTATTTACAGATGGGCTATGTACAGCTGCAGCGATGGGTTAGCTGCTCAGATAGCTAATGTTTAAAGTTAGTGAGGGAAATATAAGTCTCCAGCTTCAGCGATTTTTGCAATTCGTTCCAGTCATTGGCAGCAGAGAACTGGAAGGAAAGGCCAAATGAGGTGTTGGCTTTGGGGATGACTAGTGAGATATACCTGCTGGAGCGCGTGCTACGGGTGGGCGCTGTTATCGTGACCAGTGAGCTGAGATAAGGCGGAGCTTTACCTAGCATAGACTTATAGATGACCTGGAGCCAGTGGGTCTGGCGACGAATATGTAGGGAGGGCCAGCTGACTAGAGTATACAGGTCGCAGTGGTGGGTGGTATAAGGGGCTTTGGTGACAAAACAGATGGCACTGTGATAGACTGCATCCAGTTTGCAGAGTAGAGTATTGGAAGCTGTTTTGTAAATGACATCGCCAAGTCGAGGATCGGTAGGATAGTCAGTTTTACGAGGGTATGTTTGGCAGCGTGAGTGAAGGAGGCTTTGTTGCGAAATAGGAAGCCGATTCTAGATTTCATTTTGGATTGGAGATGTTTAATATGAGTCTGAAAGGAGAGTTTACAGTCTAGCCAGACACCTAGGTATTTGTAGTTGTCCACATAATCTAAGTCAGAACCGTCCAGAGTGGTGATGCTAGTCGGTCGGGCGGGTGCAGGCTGCGAACGTTTGAAAGCATTTGGTTTTCCTAGCATTTAAGAGCAGTTGGTTGCCACGGAATGAGTGTTGTATGGCATTGAAGCTCGTTTGGAGGTTAGTTAACACAGTGTCCAAAGAGGGGCCAGATGTATACAGAATGGTGTCGTCTGCGTAGAGGTGGATCAGAGAATCACCCGCAGCAAAGCAACATCGTTGATACAGTGGGGAGAACAAGTATTTGATACACTGCCGATCTTGCAGGTTTTCCTACTTATAAAGCATGTAGAGGTCTGTCATTTTTATCATAGGTACACTTCAACTGTGAGAGACAGAATCTAAAACAAAAATCCAGAAAGTCACATTGTATGATTTATAATTAATTAATTTGCATTTTATTGCATGACATAAGTATTTGATCACCTACCAACCAGTAAGAATTCCAGCTCTCACAGACCTGTTAGTTTTTCTTTAAGAAGCCCTCCTGTTCTCCACTCATTACCTGTATTAACTGCACCTGTGTGAACTCGTTACCTGTATAAAGACACCTGTCCACACACTCAATCAAACAGACTCCAACCTCTGCACAATGGCCAAGACCAGAGAGCTGTGTAAGGACATCAGGGAAAAAAATTGTAGACCTGCACAAGGCTGGGATGGGCTACAGGACAATAGGCAAGCAGCTTGGTGAGAAGGCAACAACGATACGAAAGAGAGGTTGAACAGACTGGTAACAGGGGTTGCAACAATGGCGGCAGATCATTTTAGAAAGAGAGAGTCCAGATTGTCTAGCCCAGCTGATTTTTACATCTGCTATCTGGATTTGGGTGAAGGAGAAGCTGGGGAGGCTTGGGCAAGTAGCTGCGGGGAGTGCGGAGCTGTTGGCCGGGGTTGGGGTAGCCAGGAGGAAAGTATGGCCAGCCGTAGAGAAATGCTTATTGAAATTCTTGATTATCGTGGATTTTTCGGTGTTGACAGTGCCTCAGTGCCTAGCCTCAGTGAAGTGGGCAGCTGGGAGGAGGTGCTCTTATTCTCCATGGACTTTACAGTGTCCCAAAACGTTTTGGAGTTAGAGCTACAGGATGACAAATTTCTGTTTGTAAAAGCTAGTCTTTGATTTTTTGACTGACTGCGTGTATTGGTTCCTGACTTCCCTGAAAAGTTGCATATCGCGTGGACTATTTGATGCTAGTGCAGTCCGCCACAGGATGTTTTTGTGCTGGTCGAGGGCATTCAGGTCTGGAGTGAACCAAGGGCTATTTCTGTTCTTAGTTCTACATTTTTTTAAAGGGGCATGCTTATTTAAAATGGTGAGGAAATTGCTTTTAAAGAACGGCCAGGCATCCTTGACTGACGGGATGAGGTCAAAATCCTTCCAGTATACCCGGGCCAGGTCGATTCAAAAGGCCTGCTCGAAGAAATGTTTTAGGGAGCATTTGACAGTGATGAGGGGTGGTCGTTTGACCGCGGACCCATAGCGGATGCAAGCAATGAGGCAGTGATTGCTGAGATCCTGATTGAAAACCGCAGAGGTGTATTTGGAGGGCAAGTTGGTCAGGATAATATCTATGAGGGTGCCCATGTTTACGGACTAAGGGTTGTACCTGGTGTGTTCCTTGATAATTGATTTGTGTGAGATTGAGGGCATCGATCTTAGATTGTAGGACTGCCAGGGTGTTAAGCATGTCCCAGTTTAGGTCACCTAACAACACAAACTTTGATGATAGATGGGGGCAATCAATTCACATATGCTGTCCAGGGCACAGCTGGTAACTGAGGGTGGTCTATAACAGGCAGCAACAGTGAGAGACTTATTTCTGGAGAGATACATTTTTAAAATTAGAAGCTCGAACTGTTTGGGCATAGACCTGGAAAGTATGACAGAACTTTGCAGGCTATCTCTGGAGTAGATTGCAACTCCTCCGCCTTTGGCAGTTCTATCTTGACGGAAAATGTTGTAGTTGGGTATGGAAATCTCAGAATTTTTGATGTTCTTCCTAAGCCAGGATTCAGACACGGCAAGCACATCAGAGTTGGCGGAGTGTGCTAAAGCAGTAAGTAAAACAAACTTAGGGAGGAGACTTCTGATGTAAACACGCGTGAAACCAAGGCTTTTTCGGTTACAGAAGTCAACAAATGAGAGTGCCTGGGGACACGCAGGGCCTGGGTTAACCTCCACATCACCCGAGGAACAGAGGAGGAGTAGGATGAGGGTACGGCTAAAGGCTATCAAAACTGGTTGTCTAGTGCGTTGGGAACAGAGAATAAAAGGAGCAGATTTCTGGGCATTGTAGAATAGATTCAGTCATCTCTTGATGTGGTTTAGGCATTGTTGTGGACTTAACATCAAACTTAGTTGTTTTCTATTTTTAAAATGTGTGATTTGTAGAGTGAAAATCAGAAGAAAAAAAAAACAGGGAACACGGAAACCTGGAAAAACAAAACAAAGAAAACATCATTTTGGAAAATTACTCAACGGAATCTGGCTAAAAATGTAAACAGATTTTATAGGGCCCAACATGGCCCAGTAACTCACTGGCCCGGGCCGTGGAGTTGGAAGCGCAAAACTATTTTACCACACCAGGCAAATACTGGGAAAAATCCCAAATGGAAATTCGACATTGGTCTGGACCCAAATCAGGGTATGTCCGCCAAGGCCATGGCCCAGTTAGTCTTTTGGGCCAGGTCTTGGAGATGGAAACACAAAAGGTAGCATTGGTCGGCTAAACACTGGAGTCAAATGTGACAATGGAAATGTGCCAATATGAGCCCCTAAACACAACTTTGCAATTCTTAATCACTTTTGTTAGCCCATTTGTGTGGTAGTTGGGGCATAAGAACTGAGCAGTGTCAGGGTTAAATACCAGAACAGATATAAGTACTGGTTCAGGAAAGCACAGGTGATAGCTGGGAACTGTTTACCTGAATCACATTTCCTTATGTTTGTTCTGGTATTTAACCCTGAAGCTGCTCCCTCCTAATGTCCCATCTGCTAAACAGAGAATTTCTGGGACAATGCAAGGATAACTTTAGAAAAGGGTCAAGTCTAGAAAAAGAAATGCGCTCTGTTTGTATTGAGATCAGATGATTCATTTCGGAGAAATGTAGCAGAATGTCCGCAAAATTTAATCTTGTTCCATCTTCTCCCTCTGCGTTGCCACTGCACTTCCTCTCATCATCACATTTGGTAGAATGGAAGCCCTTAATGGACTTCTCAGGTTTTTATCCAATATAGGTTTCCCCTTCACCTGTTGCCAGGCTGAGGGGAAGTGGGACTCTTCAGGCTTCAATGGCTTACATGGCACCTTCCACTTAACACTTCACAAAGCAACTGTTCTGATTATGTAGAGGTTGTTGACACTTCTCTTTCTAAGTCCTAAGAATCACCCTGGGTGATGCAAACACAATTACCAAAAATATAACTAGTGCTTAAAATAAAAACTGGAGTGCAGTGCTGCTTTGGAAAAACCCTAGGCCTAACAAAGTGAATTTCAAAGACACGTGAAGTGACATTGCAGAAAAAACACATACCGTGTCTGAAATGCATTGTCACGATGATGGAGGAGTCATTAGAATTCACATGATAATGCATGGTAAAGTGATGATAATGGCAGGATATACTACACTATGATTGTATCAGGAGTAGGCTGCCAGCACAGAAGACATAAAGTATACACCCATGACCTGAAAGACTGCATTCTTGGCAGTTGAAACAAATCAGCCTATAAATATTTGCTCTCAAGTTTCGGAAAAGGGGTTGTGAAGGAGTGGCCTTCACTAGAGAGACATTCATTTTAAAGCATTTATTCCAAGTATTTATAGAGCAAGTTGTGTTTGTGTAGGTCATTATTTAATCCAGTCATTTGCCAAACTCCCCACCCACTGGGCACACCAGGCAATTTCAACGTGGACAATTGGGTAATATTTGTTTGAGACATTGATCAATGAGATTAAAACTATATTCACCCAGTCAAAAAGACAGACAAAAGTTAGTTTAATATTCAATGTTTTATCACTATACGTTCAAACATCTAAAAGCACAACCAAATTCCACTAGAATTTATTTGGGGGGTTTAGTTTTCACCCGAATTGTCTATCACTGCACTTTCAACCATTCAAAAGCACAGCGACGTTCAAATGGGGAATACAATGCCAGGTATTTTGTTTATTTATACAACAGATGAATGTGTTATCACTGTGACT
Organism: Oncorhynchus mykiss; assembly: GCF_057628025.1. NCBI lineage: Eukaryota > Metazoa > Chordata > Actinopteri > Salmoniformes > Salmonidae > Oncorhynchus > Oncorhynchus mykiss. Next base: position 33,651,637 of record NC_143047.1, read on the forward strand.
TATCTAATAGCAGAAACTCATTTATTTGAGTTATTTAACCAGGCAAGTCAGTTTAGAAAAAGTTCTTATTTACAATGACGACCTACCCCGGACAAACCCTAACCCGGACGATGCTAGGCCAATTGTGCGCCGCCCTATGGGACTCCCAATCACGGCCGGTTGTGATACAGCCTGGAATTAAACCAAGGTCTGTAGTGACGCCTTTAGCACTGAGATGCAGTGCCTTAGACGGCTGCGCCACCTGGATTGCAGTTGAGATTATATTAAAAGTACATGGTGCAAGTGATCAATGCCGTTCGAGATTCTGCACAGATTATTGCAGCGATCTCCACAGACCTGCAATGATCTATGCATGCTATCTTCAACATGAACACTTTATATGATTATATAAGAAGAAATAGTTACATTAACCTCAACATTTGTCCATGGATGTGATACTCATTTTAAGGTTGAATGTTACATCAGTTTGTAAAATAGCCTTAATGATGGTGTTGGAGTTGTGCACTGCCACTAAGTCGTGGGTAAACAGGGAGTACAGGAGGGGACTGAGAACGCACCCCTAAGAGGCCCCTGTGTTGAGGGTCAGCATGTCAGTTGTTGTCTCATAGCTCAATAACTCAGCATCAATAACCCAACAACCCAACTAAGTGACCCAAATGGCTGGGTCAGAATAACTGAACTTGTATTCTGTCCAATACTTATCCAAGTTGGATTGTTTAACCCAACATTTTTAGAGTGTAGCCAGGCAAGAATAGGCCTACCAGTCCCAGAGACCCTGTAATGCTGATTGTAACCCTAAACCCCTACATTCGTATACAAAAAAATAGATGACACATACACACAATAAATCAAATGTATTTTTCACTCAGTGTGTCATTATAGAGTAGTTACCGGTTCCGCATCACCATTAAATGCATATAGTAACCATTTTCATCTTTACAAATGCATGGCATTGCTTTATTCAATACAGTGAGATAACTCAATGTGACATATTCATGGTTTGCCAGTTCTACAAACAAAATGTATACAAAGTACTGTAGAATAAAGTAATAAGCGAATCACCTATTAAAATACATCTTATTAAGTGGGCCTTTTCCTTGTGAGAGTTAAGAGTATAGAAAGTATATTCCACAGAGAAGCCATCTAACATCAATACATCTAAATCTTCAAATAAACTCTTTACAAAAGTGTGCGTCAACAGTTGCTCTGTTGTGTCACCCTGTGTTAAAAGAAGAGAAGTATCAAACCTCTGATGGAAGAGCTCATCCAGGTCTCCCTCAAGTGCTGGGTTGGTCCCCCTCTGTCCTCTCATCACCTGCACTGCCCACACAAAGTACTCCTGAACATGCTCTGCCATCCAACCTGGCAACCACAATACAGAATAAATATAAGATATGGGGGGGTAGATAAAGATATGGACAGTCAGACAACCAGAGAGGGAAGCAAGCAAGTGAAGAGAAGCAAAGAGCCAGATAGAGAGAGAGATAAAGTAAGAGATGTCAGTTTATTGTGTAGTATGACATTCTATGCCATTTGACTGCAGTTCAGTTGGTTGGATCAAGATGGCTGAATAAAGACAGAGACAGACACATAAAGATAGACAAACAGATGAAGAGCACGCGAGGGAGAGGGAGAGAAACAAGAGAGAGAGAGAGAGAAAGAGAGAAACAATCAGGGTGTCTCCCCACGTGGCCAATGGCCCACCTCTTGGCCGCAGCCATCCTATTTCCCAAGTAAAAATACCCTTTGAATGACCAAAACATCACCCATAATATTTTTACACTATTAAAATGCTCAGAATTGGTCAGGAAAGGAGAACTCTGCATTTAGGATTTGTGCAGCAGATCAGCCAAATGATGGCCTCAATGAGAACTGTGTCATTGTATGGCAAGACAAATGGTATGATAAGGCGTGGAGTGATAAAAACATATATTCTGCTACAAGGAGAAGCTGATCCTGGTTCAGGAGATGAAGACGTGGGAGGAGGCTCTGGAGTACTGCAGGGATCACTACACCGACCTCCCCAGTCTGCTCTCTGAAACTGAACATCTCCAGGCCCAGAGCAAGATAGAGGGTGCCCAGACCGACCATGTGTGGACGGGTCTGATCTTCCTGGCCAGAGAATGGCTGTGGGTGAACGGGGACCACCTGGAGTACCAGGCCTGGTCTGGCGGGGAGCTGCCCCACTGCCCCGCTCAATACCTCCACTGTGGGACCCTGACCAGAGATGGAGAGCAGTGGGGAACCAGGAACTGTGAGGAGAGGAGGAACTTCCTCTGCTACAGAGCGTGAGCCCCAGAGGAGAGAGATATTACTGTAGTAGATATGATTATCTATGGATGTTCTCTACTTATTACTAGTTAACATTGTGATTGATTATTCACTCTATTTACTTGTTGGAGAATATTAACCTATTGGGTGTGTGTTTTCTACAATAGTCTATTATTACTGTATCTATAGATGCTGTGGTTATAATAGTGTGTGACTTGTGAGTTTTGATTTACATTTAATTGAGTTGGGAATTAAAATAGTTTTTTTAAACATGTCATTCGATTTAGGTGGAGTAACAAAATAAACAAGAAATCACAAAATTCCTTCAGGTTGATGACTTTTTGCAAATCCAATCAGTTTTCCACTTAATCATGTTCTGAATGAAAAACATAGATTATTATTATAGTTTTTTATTACATGGAAACAAAATTGAATCAACCAGTTTGTGTACAGTGGGAAGTCACCTAGCTCACATGATGTTTCATAATTATATAACATGATAAAAGAGTAAGAATGCTAAGATGCTGCTGTATGCTAGTTACTAGCATCTTGTTGGTACATGTAAACTCCACGTTAAAGCCTTCTTCAGCCTGTAGGCCTAAGTCTGTGTATCATTACTATTAGTTTAGACAGTAATAGTAGATATGAACGTACATATCATGTATTGTATATCATGTCATGAAACTGACTGTTTGTATGAAATAAACAATTGACATAGACAATATTCCTTCTCATTTGTATTGGTGCACCTACAGTGCCTTCTGGAAGTATTCATACCCCTTGACTTTTTCCAAATGTTGTTGTGTTGCAGCCTGAAATTAAAATGGATGAAGATAAGATTTTTTGTCACCGGCCTACACACAATACAATACCCGATAATGTCAAAGTGGAATGATGTTTTTTACATTTTTACTAATTCATAAAAACTAAAAGCTGAAATGTCTTGAGTCAAAGTATACAAGCCCCTTGTTATGGCAAGCCTAAATAAGTTCAGGAGTATGTACACTACCGTTCAAAAGTTTGGGGTCACTTAGAAATGTCCTTGTTTTTGAAAGAAATGCACATTTTGTTGTCCATTAAAATAACATCAAATTGATCAGAAATACAGTGTAGACATTGTTAATGTTGTAAATGACTATTGTAGCTGGAAACGGCTGATTTTTAATGGAATATCTACATGGGTGTACAGAGGCCCATTATCAGCAACCATCACTCCTGTGTTCCAATGGCACGTTGTGTTAGCTAATCCAAGTTTATCATTTAAAAAGGCTAATTGATCATTAGAAAACCTTTTTGCAATTATTTTAGCACAGCTGAAAACTGTTGTTCTGATTAAAGGAGCAATAAAACTGGCCTTCTTTAGACTAGTTGAGTATCTGGAGCATCAGCATTTGTGGGTTCGATTACAGGCTCAAAATGGCCAGAAACAAAGACCTTTCTTCTGAAACTCGTCAGTCGATTCTTGTTCTGAGAAATTAAGGCTATTCCATGCGAGAAATTGCCAAGAAACTGAAGATCTCATTCAACGCTGTTTACTACTCCCTTCACAGAACAGCAAAAACTGGCTCTAACCAGAATAGAAAGAAGAGTGGGGGGGGGGGGCCCGGTGCACAACTGAGCAAGAGGAAAAGTACATTAGAGTGTCTAGTTTGAGAAACAGACGCCTCACAAGTCCTCAACTGGCAGCTTTATTAAATAGTACCCTCAAAACACCAGTCTCAACATCAACAGCGAAGAGGCGACTCCGGGATGCTGGCCTTCTGTGCTTAACAAGTAACATAATAAGTTGCATGGACTCACTATGTGTACAATAATAGTGTTTAACATGGTTTTTGACTATCTCAACTCTGTACCTCACACATACAATTAACTGTAAGGTCCCATCATGTTATGGGAATGCTTGTAATTGTTAAGGACTGGGGAGTTTCTCCAGGATAAAAAATAAATAAACAGAATGCAGCTAACCACAGGCAAAATTCTAGAGGAAAACCTGGTTCAGTCTGCTTTCCATCAGACACTGGGAGAGGAATTCACCTTTCAACAGGACAATAACCTAAAACACAAGGCCAAATCTACACTGGAGTTGCTTACCAAGAAGACAGTGAATATTCCTGAGTGGCCGATCTACAGTTTTTACTTAAATCTACTTGAAATTCTACGGCAAGTCCTGAAAATGTTTGTCTAGCAATGATCAACAACCAATTTGAAAGAGCTTAAAGAATTTTTAAAAGAATAATGGGAAAATGTTGCACAATCCAGGTGTGGAAAGCTCTTAGAGATTTACCCAGAAAGACTCACAACTGTAATCGCTTCCAAAGGGGATTCTGACATGTACTGACTCATGTAAATTAGATATTTCTGTATTTCATTTTTAATACATTTAAAAAAATGTATTCTAAAAACATAATTTCACTTCGTCATTATGGGGTATTGTGTGTAGATGGGTGAGGAAAAAAATGATTTAAAACATTTGGAATTTAGGCTGTAATACGTGAAAATGTGGAACAAGTCTAGGGGGATGAATACTTTCTGAAGGCATCGTTGGGCTTTACCAGCTCCCTACTGTGAATCACAACGTTGGACAAAATACATCACATAATACATGAAAATTGGTGTATAGTAATGACCAACAACCAGAGCGTGAAACATTTAAAAAATAATAATAATATAATTTGTCATTATAGGGTATTATGTGTAGATGGGTGAGACAAACTATTGAATCCCTTTTGAGTTCAGGCTGTAGCACAACAAAATGTGGAATAAGTCAAGGGGTATGAATACTTTCTGGCACAGTAGCAACAGATATGTCAAGGAAATAAATGGCAGAACATTTCGTTGAGAGAGCACACATTCTCGCTGATAACCTGTCATGTGCCATGAAATACGATATGCCTGAAATAATGAAAATAGTTACTACGTATTTACACGGTTTATGGTTACAAAAAGATGTCATCCAAAATCCACCTGAAGGAAACATAGAACTGACAATAACTGAACATCTTTTACAATTAGTAGTGAACCTGTGATGATATTATTAGACCACTGTTGAATTGATAGGACATTAACATATACAACAATATTTTACATCATTCTGATGATTCCAATTGAATTGAACTAATTTCTAACCTAGAATACTCATATATCAATTTTTTTTTGTAATGAAGTGTTAACATCTGTGTCTGTGATTCTTGGCATATTTTTCTTTATTGGATGTACTGATATAGAGAGGAATGAAAGTTTAAAGGTGCAGGGTGAGTTTTGAAACCCCGCCAAGTTGGGCAATGTGTGGTCCGACATCGGCAGCACTACCACATGAGCAGACTCTGGCACAAATATCAATGCTTTTACTGTGCCCCTATCCAGGGAATAGCAGTCGTGGAAAAAGTACCCAATTGTCATGCTTGAGTAAATGTAAAGATACCATAATAGAAAATGACCCAGTAGTCACCCAGTAAAATAATACTTGAGAAAAAGTCTAAAAGTATTTGGTTTTAAATATACTTAAGTATCAAAAGTAAATGCAATTGCAAAAATGTACTTCAGTATCAAAAGTATAAATAATTTCAAATTCCTTATATTAAGCAAACCAGATGGCACAGTTGTTCATGTTCTTAAAACGTTGTATGTGTATGGGGAAATGTATGGAGTAAAACGTATATTACTTCCTTAAGGAATCTAGTAAAGTAAAAGTAGTCAAAAATATAAATTGTAAAGTACAGATGCCCCAAAAACGACTTAAGTAGGGGTCTTTTTGCCCTCAGAACAGCCTCAATTTGTCAGGGCATGGACTCTACAAGGTGTCAAAAGCGTTCCACATGGATGCTGGCCCATGTTGGCTCCAATACTTACCACAGTTGTGTCAAGTTGGCTGGATGTCCTTTGGGTGGTGGACAATGTTCCCTCCACAGGGGCGCAGATGCATATCTCTTCCAGGACTGTCGTGCAGAAGAAATGCCAGGCTGTGCAGAGACACAAGATTGAAAGTTCTCCCCATTAGTTTGCAATATATACAGTGCCGATTTTAGCATATAAATCTTGGTGGGGCAACCGCAAAAAAAAAAGATGTTTGATGCATGCCAGCAAAGCCACAACACTAAACAATACATTAATTGCACTATAACGGCGACAAGAGGTGCCCAAAAACGTTCAGAGCCTACATAAAGCTGTCCCAACAGCAGAGTCATTGGACACAGAAATGACGTCAAATCACGTTATATGTACAGCAGCTTTGATTGGACTGATCATATCAACATCTTACTTCATGAATCAAGTCTACTAGAAAATCATTTTTAGTCCTTGTCATAGGAAGAGATATAATGAAGAGAAAATATAGATAAAACTTATCAGTGCTCATCGGCCATTGGACATAAACATTACACAAGCTGGAAATCGCAAAATCAACAATGAGTTGTTTGGAAGGAATCGGTGACAGTGGCTAACTGCAAGCATTGCAACTGGGAAGTCAGCACAATGGAGTGAATCCTTACCACCGCTACACTTGGCTATCAGCGGAGCCTTGTCTGGCAGCAAAACAATTCATCCAGCCTCATTTACTGCCTTTTTAAAAACATACCTGATATGGCTGACCATATCTCCCTGGCATATTACATCATTTATGCAGCAGCATAAAATACATTTTTGGACTCACCTTGTTGTGCGCGGCGGTCCTTCTTTGGCAAATTTTGTCATCAAAGAAAAAGATTTACAATTCCAAGTTGGATGACCGTTCAAAACGTCTGTTCCCAGTCTGACTTCCCAGTTGGATGACCGTTCAAAACGTATGTTCCCAGTCTGACTTCCCAGTTGGATGACCGTTCAAAACGTATTTTCCCAGTCGGACTTCCCAGTTGGATGACCGTTCAAAACGTCTGTTCCCAGTCTGACTTCCCAGTTGGATGACCGTTCAAAACGTATGTTCCCAGTCTGACTTCCCAGTTGGATGACCGTTCAAAACGTATTTTCCCAGTCTGACTCCCCAGTTGGATGACTGTTCAAAACGTATTTTCCCAGTCGGACTTCCCAGTTGGATGACCGTTCAAAACGTATGTTCCCAGTCTGACTTCCCAGTTGGATGACCGTTCAAAACGTATTCTCCCAGTCTGACTTCCCAGTTGGATGACCGTTCAAAACGTATGTTCCCAGTCTGACTTCCCAGTTGGATGACCGTTCAAAACGTATTCTCCCAGTCGGACTTCCCAGTTGGATGACCGTTCAAAACGTATTTTCCCAGTCGGACTTCCCAGTTGGATGACCGTTCAAAACGTATTTTCCCAGTCGGACTCCCCAGTTGGATGACCGTTCAAAACGTATGTTCCCAGTCTGACTTCCCAGTTGGATGACCGTTCAAAACGTATTTTCCCAGTCGGACTTCCCAGTTGGATGACCGTTCAAAACGTATTTTCCCAGTCGGACTTCCCAGTTGGATGACCGTTCAAAACGTATTTTCCCAGTCGGACTTCCCAGTTGGATGACCGTTCAAAACGTATGTTCCCAGTCTGACTTCCCAGTTGGATGACCGTTCAAAACGTCTGTTCCCAGTCTGACTTCCCAGTTGGATGACCGTTCAAAACGTATGTTCCCAGTCGGACTTCCCAGTTGGATGACCGTTCAAAACGTATTTTCCAAGTCTGACTTCCCAGTTGGATGACCGTTCAAAACGTCTGTTCCCAGTCTGACTTCCCAGTTGGATGACCGTTCAAAACGTATGTTCCCAGTCGGACTTCCCAGTTGGATGACCGTTCAAAACGTATGTTCCCAGTCGGACTTCCCAGTTGGATGACCGTTCAAAACGTATTTTCCCAGTCGGACTTCCCAGTTGGATGACCGTTCAAAACGTATTTTCCCAGACGGACTTCCCAGTTGGATGACCGTTCAAAACGTATTTTCCCAGTCGGACTTCCCAGTTGGATGACCGTTCAAAACGTATTTTCCCAGTCGGACTTCCCAGTTGGATGACCGTTCAAAATGTATTTTCCCAGTCGGACTTCCCAGTTGGATGACCGTTCAAAACGTATTTTCCCAGTCGGACTTCCCAGTTGGATGACCGTTCAAAACGTATTTTCCCAGTCGGACTCCCCAGTTGGATGACCGTTCAAAACGTATGTTCCCAGTCTGACTTCCCAGTTGGATGACCGTTCAAAACGTATGTTCCCAGTCTGACTTCCCAGTTGGATGACCGTTCAAAACGTATGTTCCCAGTCTGACTTCCCAGTTGGATGACCGTTCAAAACGTATGTTCCCAGTCTGACTTCCCAGTTGGATGACCGTTCAAAACGTATTTTCCCAGTCTGACTTCCCAGTTGGATGACCGTTCAAAACTTATTTTCCCAGTCGGACTCCCCAGTTGGATGACCGTTCAAAACGTATGTTCCCAGTCGGACTTCCCAGTTGCAATGCTTGCGGTTATCCACTGTCACGGATTCCTTCCAAACAACTCATTGTTGAATTTGAATTTCCAACTTGTTGTGTAATGTTTATGTCCAATGGCCGATGAGCACCGATACGTTTTATCTATATTTTTTCTTCATTATTTTGCGATCGGAGGCCGAGCAGTTGCCATACCAGGCAGTGATGCAACCAGTCACGATGCTCTCGATTGAGCAGCTATGGAACCTTTTGAGGATCTGAAGACCCATGTCAAATCTTTTCAGTCTCCTGAGGGGGAATAGGTTTTGTCGTGCCCTCTTCACGACTGTCTTGGAGTGCTTGGACCATGTTAGTTTGTTGGTAATGTGGACATCAAGGTACTTGAAAATCTCAACCTGCTCCACCGCAGCCCCGTCGATGGGAATGGGGGAGTGCTCGGTCCTCTTTTTCCTGTAGTCCACACAATCATCTCCTTTGTCTTCATCACTTTGAGGGAGACGTTGTTGTCCTGGCACCACATGGCCAGGTCTCTGACCTCCTCCCTATAGGCTGTCTCGTCGCTGTCTGTGATCAGGCCTACCGCTGTTGTGCCACCGGCAAAATTAATGATGGTGTTGGAGTCATGCCTGGCAGTACAGTTATGAGTGAACAGGAACTACAGGAGAGGACTGAGCACGCACCCCTGAGGGGCCCCAGTATTGAGGCGCAGCGTTGCAGATTTGTTGTTACCTACCCTTACCACCTGGGGGCGGACCATCAGGAAGTCCAGAATCCAGTTGCAAAGGGAGGTGTTTAGTCTCAGGGTCCTTAGCTTATTGATGAGCTTTGAGGACACTATGGTGTTGAACCTAGTGAATGAATAGCATTCTCACATAGGTGTTCCTTTTGTCCAGGTGGGAAAGGGCAGTGTGGAGTGCAATAGAGATTGCATCATCTGTGGATCTGTTGGGGTGTTATGCAAATCGGAGTGGGTCGAAGTGTCTGGGATAATGGTGTTGATGTGAGCCATGAACACCCTTTCAAAGCACTTCATGGCTACAGACGTGAGTGCTACAGGTCACTAGTCATTTAGGCAGGTTACCTTATTGTTCTTGGGCACAGGCACTATGGTGGTCTGCTTAAAACATGTTGGTATTACAGACTCGGACAGAGAGAGGTTGAAAATGTCAGTGAGGACACTTGCCATTTGGTCAGCGCATGCTCGCAGTACACGTCTTGGTAATCCGTCTGGCCCCGCGGCCTTGTGAATGTTCAAAGATCTTACTCACATCGGCTGTGGAGAGCGTGATCACACAGTCTTCCTGAACAGCTGGTGCTCTCAAACATGTTTGAGTGTTATTTGCCTTGAAGCGAGCATCGAAGTAGGTTAGCTCGTCTGGTAGGCTCGTGTTACTGGGCAGCTCTCGGCTGTGCTTCCCTTTGTAGTCTGTAATGGTTTGCAAGCCCTGCCACATTCGACGAGCTTCAGAGCCGGTGTAGTACGATTCAATCTTTGTTCTGTATTGATGCTTTGCCGGTTTGATGGTTCATCGGAGGGCATAGAGGGATTTCTTATAAGCTTCCGGGTTAGAGTCCTGCTCCTTGAAAGCGGCAACTCTAGCCTTTAGCTCAGTGCGGATGTTGCCTGTAATCCATGGCTTCGGATTGGGGTATGTACGTACTGTCACTGTGGGGAAGACGTCATCAATGCACTCATTGATGAAGCCAATGAATGATGTGGTGTACTCCTCAATGCCATCGGAGGAATCTCAGAACATATTCTAGTCTGTGATAGCAAAACAGTCCTGTAGTTTAGCATCTGCTTCATCTGACCACTTTTTTAATGATCTAGTCACTGGTGCTTCCTGCTTTCATTTGAGCTTGTAAGCAGGAATCAGAAGGAAAGAATTATGGTCAGATTTGCCAAATGGAGTGTGAGGGAGAGCTTTGTATGTGTCTCTGTGTGTGGAGTAATGGTGGTCCAGAGTGTTTTCCCCTCTGGTAGCACATTTAACATGCTGATTGAAATTTGGTAAAACAGACTTAAGTTTCCCTGCATTAAAGTTCCCGGCTACTAGGAGCGCCTCCTCTGGGTGAACGTTTTCTTGTTTGCTTATGGCGGAATACAGCTCATTCAATGCTGTCTTAGTGCCAGCAGCATTGCATTTTGAGACAGTTTTGAACATGCAAATAAGCCAATAGGCAGAGGGGTAGCCTATATTTTCTAATTCTCTGTTTGGTACTAATAATGAATTGTATTTTGTAAAGTGGTTTCTTGCATCATACAACATAATACAATGCAATTTACAGTCACCGACTTGGCCCATGGTGTTACAGACCAAGTAAAAAAGTTTGAATTCATGTTAAGCCCTTCATAATGTAAAAACGTTTTTAGAAGTCTCATGCAATGTAGGCCTGTATTGAACACCACATACAGACAGACTACTGTAGGCAATATCATAGAAATCAAATGCCATTTCCATGTGAAAATGTGATGGGATTTGCTCCATTGGTTTTGTTGGTAGGCCTACATTATACTGAAATACAGTGTATTTAGAAAGTATTCAAACCCTCATCTACACACAATACCCCATAATGGCAAAGCAAAAACAGGTTTTTAAACATTTTAGCAAATGTATAATTCTTTACAAATTTAAATATCAAATTTACATAAGAATTTAGACCCTTTACTCAGTACTTTGTTGAAGCTCCATTACCAGCAATTACAGGCTCGAGACTTCTTGGGTATGACGCTATAAGCTTGGCAGACCTGTGTTTGGGGAGTTTCTCCAATTTTTCTCTGCAGATCCTCTCAAGCTCTGTCAGGTTGGATGGGGAGCGTCACTGCACAGCTATTTTCAGGTCTCTCCAGAGATGTTCAATCTTGTTCAAGTCCGGGCTCTGGCTGGGCCACTCAAGGACCTTCAGAGACTTGTCCCAAAGCCACTCCTGCGTTGTCTTGGCTGTGTGCTTAGGGTCATTGTCCTGTTGGAAGGTGAACCTTCATCCCACTCTGAGGTCCTGAATGATCTGGAGCAGGTTTTCATCAAGGGTCTCTTTCTGTACTTTGCTCCATTCACCTTTCCCTCGATGCTGACTAATCTCCCAGTCCCTGCCACTGACAAACATCCCCACAGCATGATGCTGCCACCACCATGCTTCAACGTAGGGATGGTGCCAGGTTTCCTACAGACGTGATGCTTGGCATTCAGTCCAAAGAGTTCAATCTTAGTTTCATCAGACCAGAGAATCTTGCTTCTCATGGTCGGAGAGTCTTTTAGGTGCTTTTGGTAACCAAGCAGGCTGTCATGTGCCTTTTACTGAGGAGTGGCTTCCGTCTAGCCACTCTACCATAATTACCTGATTGGTGGAGTGCTGCAGAGATGGTTGTCCTGCTGGAAGGTTCTCTCATCTCCACAGAGTAACTCTGGAGCTCTGTCAGAGTGACCATCGAGGTCTTGGTCACCTCCTTGACCAAGGGCCTTCTCCCACGATTGCTCAGTTTGGCCGGGCAGCTAGCTCTAGGAATAGTCTTGGTGGTTCCAAACTTCTTCCATTTAAGAATGATGGAGGCCACTGTGTTCTTGGGGACCTTCAATGCTGCAGGAATGTTTTGGTACCCTTCCCCAGATCTGTGCCTTGACCCAATCCTGTCTCGGAGCTCAACGGACAATTCTTTCGATCTCATGTCTTGGTTTTTACTCTGACATGCACTGTCAACTGTGGGACCTTATATGGACAGGTGTGTGTCTTTCCAAATCATGTCCAATCAATTGAATTTATCACAGGTGGACTCCAATCAAGTTGGAGAAATATCTCAAGGATGACCTATGGAATACTTATGTAAATCAATTAGTTCTGTTTTTACATTTGTTATAAATTAGAAAAACCTGTTTTCGCATTGTCATTATGGGGTATTGCGTGTAGATTGTTTAGGGGGAAAAACATTTTTAAAATTGGTTTTAAATTAAGGCTGTAACATAACAAAATGTGGAAAAAGTCAAGGGGCCTGAATACTTTCCGAACACACTGTATATCCTCTCACTGGTTCAGAAGTCCAGCACTGCACTTATTTTCTGCTTCTTTAACTACATTTGTTTTAGTCTTCATCCTGAAATTCAAGAGCACTGTTTGATTGACATGGGTGTTTGTGGTGGAGGGAAAAAATATACTGTTTGTAAATGTATAATTACAACCTATGGAATTTAGTAGATGAATGCCCGGTTTAGGGGACAATGTACACCATTGGTTTCGTGTTAAGAATATAATCTTTGGTCCAGCCCGTTATTTTACACAGATTACATTCCACGGTGCTTGTGGTTGTTACAATGACTATTACTGGACACAACTGTCAGATGAAACCGATTCATTTACTATTATTATTATTATTACGTTTATTTGATGGCCCCGAGGCTGGAATCAGATATATTGTATCAGATATAGTTAGCTAAGTTCATTTGGAGTATATCAGTAACCAAACTACAACAACAACAAAGCGATACACAAGGACACTTCCCAGACAACAGGTTTCCCAGATCACCGTCTGTCTCGCCGTCCCCATCCTTCCGTACCTTCCTCCCCCCTCTGTCTCTCTCCCTCCTTCCGTACCTTTCTCCCCCCTCTGTCTCTCTCCCTCCTTCCGTACCTTCCTCCCCCCTCTGTCTCTCTCCCTCCTTCCGTACCTTCCTCCCCCCTCTGTCTCTCTCCCTCCTTCCGTACCTTCCTCCCACCTCTGTCTCTCTCCCTCCTTCCGTACCTTCCTCCCCCCTCTGTCTCTCTCCCTCCTTCCGTACCTTCCTCCCCCCTCGGTCTCTCTCCCTCCTTCCGTACCTTCCTCCCCCCTCTGTCTCTCTCCCTCCTTCTGTACCTTCCTCCCCCCTCTGTCTCTCTCCCTCCTTCCGTATCTTCCTCCCCCCTCTGTCTCTCTCCCTCCTTCTGTACCTTCCTCCGCCCTGTGTCTCTCTCCCTCCTTCCGTACCTTCCTCCCCCTTCTGTCTCTCTCCCTCCTTCCGTACCTTCCTCCCCCCTCTGTCTCTCTCCCTCCTTCCATACCTTCCTCCCCCCTCTGTCTCTCTCCCTCCTTCCGTACCTTCCTCCCCCCTGTCTCTCTCCCTCCTTCCATACCTTCCTCCCCCCTCTGTCTGTCTCTCCCTCCTTCCTTACCTTCCTCCAGCTCTGTCTGTCTCTCCCTCCTTCCTCCCCCCTCTGTCTCTCTCTCCCTCCTTCCTTACCTTCCTCCTCTCTGTCTGTCTCCCCCTCCTTCCTTACCCCCCCCTGTCTCTCCCTCCTTCCTCCCCCCTCTGTCTCTCTCTCCCTCCTTCCTTACCTTCCTCCCCTCTGTCTGTCTCCCCCTCCTTCCTTACCTTCCTCCCCCCTCTGTCTCTCTCTCCCTCCTTCCTTACCTTCCTCCCCTCTGTCTCTCTCTCCCTCCTTCCTTACCTTCCTCCCCTCTGTCTGTCTCTCCCTCCTTCCTTACCTTCCTCCCCTCTATCTGTCTCTCCCTCCTTCCTTACCTTCCTCCCCTCTGTCTGTCTCTCCCTCCTTCCTTACCTTCCTCCCCTCTGTCTGTCTCTCCCTCCTTCCATACCTTCCTCCCCCCTCTGTCTGTCTCTCCCTCATTCCTCCCCCCTCTGTCTCTCTCTCCCTCCTTCCTTAACTTCCTCCCCTCTGTCTGTCTCTCCCTCCTTCCATACCTTCCTCCCCCCTCTGTCTCTCCCTCCTTCCTCCCCCTCTGTCTGTCTCTCCCTCCTTCCATACCTTCCTCCCCCCTCTGTCTCTCTCTCCCTCCTTCCTCCCCCCTCTGTCTCTCTCTTCCTCCTTCCTCCCCCTCTGTCTGTCTCTCCCTCCTTCCTTACCTTCCTCCCCTCTGTCTGTCTCTCCCTCCTTCCTTACCTTCCTCCCTTCTGTCTGTCTGTCTCTCTCTCCCTCCTTCCTTACCTTCCTCCCCTCTGTCTGTCTCTCTCTTCCTCCTTCCTCCCCCCTCTGTCTGTCTCTCCCTCCTTCCTTACCTTCCTCCCCTCTGTCTGTCTCCCTCCCTCCTTCCTTACCTTCCTCCCCTCTGTCTCTCTCCCTCCTTCCTTACCTTCCTCCCCTCTGTCTCTCTCCCTCCTTCCTTACCTTCCTCCCCCCTCTGTCTCTCTCCCTCCTTCCTTACCTTCCTCCCCTCTGTCTGTCTGTCTCTCCCTCCTTCCTTACCTTCCTCCCCTCTGTCTGTCTGTCTCTCCCTCCTTCCTTACCTTCCTCCCCTCTGTCTGTCTCTCTCTTCCTCCTTCCTCCCCCCTCTGTCTGTCTCTCCCTCCTTCCTTACCTTCCTCCCCTCTGTCTGTCTCCCTCCCTCCTTCCTTACCTTCCTCCCCTCTGTCTGTCTCTCCCTCCTTCCTTACCTTCCTCCCCTCTGTCTGTCTCTCTCCCTCCTTCCTTACCTTCCTCCCCTCTGTCTGTCTCTCTCTTCCTCCTTCCTCCCCCCTCTGTCTGTCTCTCCCTCCTTCCTTACCTTCCTCCCCTCTGTCTGTCTCCCTCCCTCCTTCCTTACCTTCCTCCCCTCTGTCTGTCTCTCCCTCCTTCCTTACCTTCCTCCCCTCTGTCTGTCTCTCTCCCTCCTTCCTTACCTTCCTCGCCCCTCTGTCTCTCTCCCTCCTTCCTTACCTTCCTCCCCTCTGTCTGTCTGTCTCTCCCTCCTTCCTTACCTTCCTCCCCTCTGTCTGTCTGTCTCTCCCTCCTTCCTTACCTTCCTCCCCTCTGTCTGTCTCTCTCTTCCTCCTTCCTCCCCCCTCTGTCTGTCTCTCCCTCCTTCCTTACCTTCCTCCCCTCTGTCTGTCTCCCTCCCTCCTTCCTTACCTTCCTCCCCTCTGTCTCTCTCCCTCCTTCCTTACCTTCCTCCCCTCTGTCTGTCTCTCTCCCTCCTTCCTTACCTTCCTCCCCCCTCTGTCTCTCCCTCCTTCCTCTGTCTCTCCCTCCTTACTCCCCCCTCTGTTTCTCTCCCCCTCTCTCCCCCACTTTGTGATTTGATTTGCAGTTATTGTCAATTCTGTTAATATTTTCACTATTTCAGACACATATTTCATGGTACATGACAGGTTATCAATGAGAAGTTGTGATCTCTCAATTAGATGTTCTGCTATCTATTATTATTTCTAGGTGCACCAATAAAAATGAGAAGGTCTTATCTTTGTCTAAGTTATTTATTTATTTCATACCAACAGTTGGTTTCCTTACATGATATTCAATACATGATGTGTACGTTCATATCTACTGTTACTGTTTCTCATTCTGATGGGGATGAATCAAAGAGGAAAACTGATTGGATTTGCAGAGTCATCAACCTGAAGGAATTCCGTGATTTCTTGTCTATATTATTTTACCCTACCTAAATCGAATGACATGGTAAAAAAAATAAGTTAATTACCAACTCAATTAAATGTTATCAAAACTAGACATTGAACTGACATCTGTGCCCAGTGTTATCTGTGCCCAGTGTTTTGGTCTTTGTACACACAAAGCACCCACTATCATAACCACGGTATCTACAGGAAGAAAAATAGTAGACTATTGCAGAAAACACACACAAAAAAAAATATGTTTTATTGTCACATAGACCAGAAAGGTGCAGGAATTGTGTTGTTTTACAGGGTCAGCCATTGTAGTACGGCGTCGCTGGAGCACAGTAGGGTTCAGTGTCCTGCTAAACGGCACATCAACAGATTTTTCACCTTTTCGGCTCAGATATTCAAACCAGCAATCTTTTGGTTACTGGCCCAACGCTCTAATCGCTAGGCTACCTGCCGCCCCGTGGGTTAAACCCAATAGGTTTATATGCATCAACAAGTAAATAGGGTGAATAACCAATCACAGCGTTAACTTGTAATAAGTAGAGAGCATCCATAGATAATCACATCTACTACAGTAATATCTCTCTCCTCTGGGGCTCACGCTCTGTAGCAGAGGAAGTTCCTCCTCTCCTCACAGTTCCTGGTTCCCCAGTGCTCTCCATCTCTGGTCAGGGTCCCACAGTGGAGGTATTGAGCGGGGCAGTGGGGCAGCTTCCCGCCAGACCAGGCCTGGTACTCCAGGTGGTCCCCGTTCACCCAGAGCCATTCTCTGGCCAGGAAGATCAGACCCGTCCACACATGGTCGGTCTGGGCACCCTCTATCTTGCTCTGGGCCTGGAGATGTTCAGTCTTAGAGAGTAGGCTGGGGAGGTCGGTGTAGTGACCCCTGCAGTACTCCAGAGCCTCCTCCCACGTCTTCATCTCCTGAACCAGGATCAGCTTCTCCTTGTAGCATAAGAAGGGGAGTGTCCGGGAGCAAAGCGAATCCATCCATCTCATATCCCACTGTACCATGACACAGTCCTCAATGCCACCAGCATTGTTTGGCTCTCCTGACTTCCAAAACCTAAATGCTGAGTTCTCTCCTCCTGACCATGTCCATCCTGTTGGGTCGTTAGCATCTCTGTGCAAACCAATCCAGGTCCAATCACCCCTTGAAATGGGAAGGAGCTGATATACTTCTTCCTGGTTGCTGATGAAGGCCAGGTCAGTGTAGTGCTCCTGACAGTACTGCTGAGCCTCTGACCAGGTCTTCTCTTCAGACACATAGTGATATTCTCTGAGTTTACCAGAGGCCACTGCACACAGAGCAGTGATGAGGAGACCAGTGAAGCTACTCTTCCTCTGCATGATGCCCCAGTGCTCAGTAGGTGTGGAGCGGAGCTGACCCCACTGCTGCTGCTGATATTATGAACCTGCTTCTACTCTACTGGCCCCCTCTCATGTGTCCACACAGCCCACCAATCAGAGTGCCTCCTTAATCTAGCCAACCAATCCATGGCTCTTCCTCATAGGTTTTCTGATTGGCCACATCCTCTTTCCTCGCCTTCTCTAAATGAATTGAAGGACAGCGTCAGAGGGGAGAGACTTTGAAAGTGGATGTGAAGATTCAGGGTAAGAAAATAGAGTAAGGGCCCTGTACACACATTGCCTAAAAAGGAACACCGCAGTCAAATAATGGCTGCATCTTTTAAGCAAATTCTACCCAGGAGCTTCAGAAAATCTCACGGTCCAAAGAACACGAATAAACTTGAACCAAAGTTGACATGTAAATCCCTCCAACAGAGAATCAGTAGTGAGTTCAGAGAACTCAATATTCTTGACCATATTTGATGCTACATATTTAACCTACATATTTAACCAGGGCTGTAGTGGTGCCTGGAGAAGTGGGTATACTCTCATTTTGCCAAAGGGCTCGTCCGGCGAAGGAAAGGTGCCCTGTGTGGAAATATATGAGAAACAGTGACATACTAGCCAACCAAGATTCATAGTGAATGACCTAAAATGTTGAATCCCATATTGGTCTTTCACAGTCAGACCAACCCATGCTGTACTGTGCAGTAGGCTAATAGTAGGCCTACTACTGAAACAGATAAATGAGGCTGCCAACTGAGTCACAAATTCACAGGTTTCAGATTTTTCCCCATTTCTGTAAGGTTTTCGTTCTGTTACACTTTTTCTTACAGAAAACAACGTAATTGTATTATCTAAGTCCATAACAATGCTTAAACCACATCAGGAGACCACTTTTGAGGTTTGAGTGTCAACTGTAAGTGCTGTTATTGTGAAGTGGAAATGTCTAAGAGCAACAACGGCTCAGCCGCGAAGTGGTAGGCCACAAGGCTCACAGAATAGGACCACCGAGTGCTGAAGGTATGGATAGTGCTAACTGTAAAGTTTTGTCAAGGAGGAATAATGGGGATATTTTTCATGGCTCGGCCAAGGCCCCTTGGTTCCAGTGAAGGGAAATCTTAACGGTACAGCATACAAAGAAATTCTATATGGTTCTGTGCCCCCCCCCAAAGGATTTTCATTAACTTACACTAGACTTTTCCCCCCTTACTAGCTCTGACCTTATCTATGAAAAATCGACTTACTGTGACATGTAGTTCTCCCACCTAGCTATAGTATCTTAAGACGAATGCAATAACTAAGTCACTCTGGATAAGAGGGTCTGCTAAATGACTCAAATGTAAAATAAAATGGTGTAATTCATTTTTTTTATTGAGGGGATAAATATTACATGTATTTTCTACCCCATCTTTGATTGTCAGTATTAATGATACAAAAGGCAACAGATGCAATGTAGGTGATAAAACACATATCAGAATTCAGATGAGTCCTGCAAACTATGATTTACAAAAGTAACTGTGCTGGAAATGTTTAACGTTTGTGCTTTTCTAAGAAAACGGTTATATGTTCATGCAAGTGACTGACTGAATCCTCACTATCAGTAGCTGCAATTTGGCAGTACGCCCAGAACTTTGTTTTGAGAACAAAAGTTCTCAGTTTCAAGGTCTCGGCTTAGAGAGAAGAAGCCTTGAGGTATTGGTCTGTCACATGTTATGAACCAGTACTGGTCGGTCACATGTATGAAACAAAACAGTAATGATGAATGAATTATGCAAATATAACATGTCTGTGTATAGCCATATAGAAGACAACAGTTGGGACTGCCCCAGCAGAGCTCCTGATTGACATGTTCTATAGTGCATTGAGTTGGAACCTCTCCAGCGCGCTGATAATAAAGGATCATTCATTTAAGATTGACTTAAGTGTCCCTGGTAGTCATTTCCATGACATGGTGGTGAATTTCCACAACAGCCTTTCATCTTCACAAAATTATGCATATCTTTGCTTTATTCAATACGAGAAAACTCAAGGTGACATTGATGGTTTGCCAGTTCTACAGACAATGTATGCAAATGACTGTAGAATGAATGAATAATAAATTAGCCATAAAAAATAAATTCTTATGAGAGCTAAGAGTTTATTCAATGGAGAAGGCTCCTATTATGAAGACAATATGCTCAAATCTTTTCACATGAACTCTTTACAAAAGTGTGCAACAAGAGTTGCTGTGTTGTGCCACCCTGTATCAGAAGTAGAGAGGTGTCAAAGCTCAACCCCCCTCTGCTTGAAGAGCTCCTCTAGGTGTCTCTCCAGTGCTGGGTTGGTCCCCCTCAGTCCTCTCACTACCTGGGCTGCCCACACAAAGTACTCCTGAACACGCTCTGCCGGCCAACCTGGCAACCACAACACAGATTTAAATATAAGATATGGGACAGGGGTAAAGAGAGGGACAGTCAGACAACGAGAGGGAAGTAAAGAGAAGCAATGAGCCAGAGATATAATTAGAAAATAAAGATCAGTTTCCCCAGTTCAGAGAAATTGGTCATGGAGGTTGTTAGGTTTATGTCCCATCCTGCATCCTGATTCACCAGCTTCTAACCACTAGATGGTGCTGCTCTTGCTTTTTTTTTTAAAGAATCAGTCACTCACATTTGTGGCACAAATCCAATGCAAGTCAAGGGTACCTATATTAGCATTTTCACACAGTAACATTGAGTTATTTTTTTTATAGATACTTTAGGATTTGGACATGACGTGTGAAAATGCTAATAAAGAAACCATTCGCATGCATTGGATGTGCCAAAAATGCTAGAAAGTTAGCATTTGAAATGGTGGATAACAAAACCAAAGCATGGATTGTTGTCATACCTTGTCCATCGACTGCTTAGTCATTTAAGTTAACTTCTGACAACATTTACCATCCCGCAGTAGCGGCCATGATTTAGCAGCAGATGCATATAGCAGACATGATTTGAG
The DNA here is from genome assembly GCF_057628025.1 of Oncorhynchus mykiss. Classification (NCBI taxonomy): domain Eukaryota; kingdom Metazoa; phylum Chordata; class Actinopteri; order Salmoniformes; family Salmonidae; genus Oncorhynchus; species Oncorhynchus mykiss. Next base: position 33,671,910 of record NC_143047.1, read on the forward strand.
AAGATAGATGACTAGATCAACAGAAAAGTGAGCCTGTCAGGTAATGATCTCCTACACTAGATCAACAGAAAAGTGAGCCTGTCAGGTAATGATCTCCTACACTAGATCAACAGAAAAGTGAGCCTGTCAGGTAATGATCTCCTACACTAGATCAACAGAAAAGTGAGCCTGTCAGGTAATGATCTCGTACACTAGATCAACAGAAAAGTGAGCCTGTCAGGTAATGATCTCCTACACTAGATCAACAGAAAAGTGAGCCTGTCAGGTAATGATCTCCTACACTAGATCAACAGAAAAGTGAGCCTGTCAGGTAATGATCTCCTACACTAGATCAACAGAAAAGTGAGCCTGTCAGGTAATGATCTCCTACACTAGATCAACAGAAAAGTGAGCCTGTCAGGTAATGATCTCCTACACAGCTTCTAGCCTAGTTAACGCAACGCTGTGCAGTTTTCCTTATTTTGACCACTTTCTCTCTCTGGCCTCCATTGACTTAGTCACACATTTTGGCCAACCTACAAGGGTAAAAACTCCAATAACCTTTGAACGGTGAAATGGGGTTTATATGATAGTGAAATGGGGTTTGGACCATTGGTTCTCTCATAGGATAACCAACACAATTAACATATTTTACACAGAGGGTCCAAAAATATGCTTTTTTGATTGGACACCCTACAATCAATCACCTGTAGGTGTGCAGCGGTTCAGGTCCCTCAGGTTGTACAGTTTGTCAGCCAGTTTGACCAGTTTGGCCTGGTGGCTGGCGTGAGGTGCATGCTCCACCTGCTGACGTTTCCTCTCATGCTTGGGTAGCGCCTTATCATCTGTCACTTCCTGAACAATTCGAGACACCGTTTGCCCAAAGATGGCCTGTAGTTCTCCTATGCTGGTGTCAGTGTCCTCCACTGTGTCATGGAGCAAAGCTGCCTGAGGACAGTTGGAAAACACAAATATCAGTCATGACCTTCCTGTTAATAACACAAACTCGTAACACAAATGTTTAATGTTTTCATGAGCTTAACATTGCCCATTGACTCGTCTATACTTAATAATATAATTTCATTACGATTTAAAATATTGCCCTCCAGGAACAAGTATGCAAGAAAGTATTTTGAGTTTGTCTGATACATAAAACACTTACTTGCAAAACTTCAATGTCTGTGATCCCACCTTCATGGCTTAGGATCCTTGCCACACCTGCAAAATGATGAACACAGCAAATGTAAATGCAGATATCCATACACTGAAGTCCGAGCAGTGAGAGAGTTATTGCTAAGGACCTCTCTCAATAATGGACTAGAGGCTAACGTTACTCCTTATCGTCCAAGGACCTTGCATGTTTAGAGGCAAATTGGCCCTTGCAGCCAAAACCGCTAAATACTCAATCTAAACATGAATCAATTCTCAATTACAGTACATTTCTAGAAAAACTTTTATATCAAAAATAATTTTCCAAATACAAAACACACACTTATTGTGCACTGTTAACAGATTAACAGATGCAGCTGACAGAATCTTTCAGTGACAACAGATGCAGACAGCTAATTAGCACATGAACGCCTGTCTTCAGTAAACAAGCGCTGTACCATGGAGATGAGACCGTGGGAACACTTACCCTAAACAAAAGTGTGTAGTGCTTTTACCTTTTGTGTTAATAATTTTTTAAAAACGTCTAGCTAATATGAAATATATGTTCCTTGTGTTTCCAAAACCGTACCGCAAAATATGTTTTAACGTTCAGAACAAGCCCCGGTCAGAAGATTCTAGCTATCATCAATAGGCGCTAATGGTAGCTAGTTAAGTCCTTATGCCATTCATAGACGTTAACTAGCTAGCATCTGTTAAGATTGTTTTTATAACAACTGTACCTATTGGGTGGTTGATATATGGCGTTTGTTCAGCGTCTTTACGTCGTTGATTGCGGTGCTTTTCAGCAGCGAAGTTGACAGTCTCCAACAGAATGACCGCTTCTGAACTCATGCTGTAAAAATAGTTTCTCACACTACAGACGGCACATTATTACCAACGTTTGGTCGCAGATCTCACCCGTCATTTGTGCGTCAGTGCCTTCTCTTTAAATGTCCGTAGTCAGACAAAGTCTCGCAACATTCCATCCGCTTCCACTGAAGCAAGGATAACATATTGCATTGGGATAAATTGTGTGCCTCCTTGCGAAACAATATAAATACGAATGAGCCTTACCTTTATATATATATTTTAGCAGTATTCCTTTCTAGGGAGGTTTTCCAAGCCACCGTGCCTCTACACCTGCATTGCTTGCTGTTTGTGGTTTTAGGCTGTGTTTCTGTACTTTGAGATATCAGCTGATGTAAGAAGAGCTTTATAAATAGATTTGATTTGATTCATAATTGTCCATGTGTTCATTAGAGACAAGAACGTTTTTGCATAAAGTCCCCATTATGAGCAGGGGTTTGTTTGAATGTCATGATCAGGGGCTGGATTTGTCTAGGAAGCAGAGACTTGTGGACATGTGGATGAACGGGTAGGCTACCCCCAGTAGTACATACCAGGCCTGGACCTCCCCCGCCCAGCGACCCTGATCAGAGAGGTAGAGCACTGGCGAACAAGGGACTGTCAGGAGGGAAGGAACTTTATCTGCTGCGTAAAGTGATTTGGTAAGTCATCATTTGAGACCCAATCATTGATCCAAATCAGGAAAAATCTATGCCAAAATGTTGTAATAGGGTTATGATTATAGGGGGGGGATTATTGTCAGAAAGAAGTTGCAAAAATGTAAAAGTTTGCCAAAAACAAGGATCAACTTGATCAGTGTTTTGCCATCAAAACATGTATTTTAGACATCTTTTTTTAACGTGTGTTTTCCTATGTAAGGAGGACATCTAAATTGTTTTTAGTAGTATTTTGTTTGACCTTTCTGACTACATTTGAAAAGATAACCAAATACTTCCTTTACCTACCCTGCCTTTCTAAGGTCTTCGAAAGCCAAGTTAACTAACAGATTACCGACCATTTCGAATTCCACTGTACTTTCTCCGCTATGCAATCTGGTTTCAGAGCTGGTCATGGGTGCACCTCAGCCACGCTCAAGGTCCTAAACGATATCATAACCGCCATCGATAAGAGACATTACTGTGCAGCCGTATTCATCGACCTGGCTAAGGCTTTCGACTCTGTCAATCACAACATTCTCATTAGCAGGCTCAACAGCCTTGGTTTCTCAAATGTTTGCCTCGCCTGGTTCACCAACTACTTCTCTGATAGAGTTCAGTATGTCAAATCGGTGGGCCTGTTGTCCGGACCTCTGGCAGTCTCTATGGGGTGCCATAGGGTTCAATTCTCAGGCCGACTCTCTTCTCTGTATACATCAATGATGTCGCTCTTGCTGCTGGTGATTCTTTGATCCACCTCTACGCAGACGACACCATTCTGTATACCTCTGGCCCTTCTTTGGACACTGTGTTAATTAACCTCCAAATGAGCTTTAATGCCATACAACTCTCCTTCCGTGGCCTCCAACTGCTCTTAAATGCAAGTAAAACTAAATGCATGTTCTTCAACCGATCGCTGCCTGTGTAACAGTATAGACTTTACGCCCGTCCCCTCGCCCCGACCTGGGCGCGAACCAGGGACGCTCTGCACACGTCAACAGTCACCCTCGAAGCATCGTTACCAATTGCTCCACAAAAGCCGCGGTCCTTGCAGAGCGAGGGGAACCACTACTTCAAGGTCTGAGCAAGTGACGTCACCGATTGAAACGCCACTAGCGCGCACCACCGCTAACTAGCTAGCCATTCCACATCGGCTACACTTGCACCTGCCCGCCCGTCCAGCATCACTACTCTGGACGGTTCTGACTTAGAATATGTGGACAACTACAAATACCTAGGTGTCTGGTTAGGCTGTAAACTCTCCTTCCAGACTCACATTAAACATCTCCAATCCAAAATGAAATCTAGAATCGGCTTCCTATTTCGCAACAAAACATCCTTCACTCATGCTGCCAAACATACCCTCGTACAACTGACCATCCTACCGATCCTCGACTTCGGCGATGTCATTTACAAAATAGCCTCCAACACTCTACTCAACAAATTGGATGCAGTCTACAACAGTCCCATCCGTTTTGTCACCAAAGCCCCATATACTACCCACCACTGCGACCTGTATGCTCTCGTTGGCTGGCCCTCGCTTCATACTCGTCACCAAACCCACTGGCTCCAGGTCATCTACATGTTTTTGCTAGGTAAAGCCTCGTCTTATCTCAGTTCACTGGTCACCATAGCAGCACCCACCTGTAGCACGCACTCCAGCAGGTATATCTCACTGGTCACCCCCAAAGCCAATTCTTCCTTCGGCCGCCTCTCCTTCCAGTTCTCTGCTGCCAATGACTGGAACGAACTGCAAAAATCACTGAACCTGGAGACTCTTACCTCCCTCACTAGCTTTAAGCACCAGCTGTCAGAGCAGCTCACAGATCACTGCACCTGTACATAGCTCATCTGTAAATAGCCCATCCAATCTACCTCATCCCCATACTGTATTTATTTATTTATCTTGCTCCTTTGCACCCCAGTATCTCTACTTGCACATTCATCTTCTGCACATTCTACCATTCCAGTGTTTAATTGACATATTGTAATTACTTCACCACCATGGCCTATTTATTGCCTTACCTCTCTTATCCTACCTCATTTGCACATGCTGTATATATATTTTCTACTGTATTATTGATTGTATGTTTGTTTATTCCACGTGTAACTCTGTATTGTTGTATGTGTCGAAATGCTTTGCTTTATCTTGGCCAGGTCACAGTTGCATATGATAACTTGTTCTCAACTAGCCTACCTGGTTAAATAAAGGTGAAAGAAATAAATATCTTCTCACAGGTTCTATCAAAAGTCCAGCACTGCACCAGCAAAACACTCCAACACTAGCACAGACTGGAATATGTTCCGGGATTCATCCAATGGCATTGTGGAGTACACCATCTGCTTCATCAATAAGTGCATCGACGACGACGTCGTCCCCACAGTGACCGTACGTACAGGGCCTTGCAAAAGTAATCATCTCCATTGGTGTTTTTCCTATTTTGTTGCATTACAACCTGTAATTTAAATAGATTTTTATTTGGATTTCATGTAACGGACATACACAAAATAGTCCAAATTGGGGTAGTGAAATTTAAAAAATAACTTGTTTAAAACAATTCTAAAAAATGTCAAACGTAAAAGTGGTGCATGCATATGTATTCACCCCCTTTGATATACCTGTATTAACTGCACCTGTTTGAACTCGTTACCTGTATAAAAGACATCTGTCCACACACTAAATCAAACAGACTCCAACCTCTCCACAATGGCCAAGACCAGAGAGCTGTGTAAGGACATCAGGGATAAAATTGTAGACCTGCACAAGGCTGGGATGGGCTACAGGACAATAGACAAGCAGCTAGGTGAGCAGGCAATAACTGTGGGCAAAATTATTAGAAAATGGAAGAAGTTCAAGATGAAGGTCAATCACCCTCGGTCTGGGGCTCCATGCAAGATCTCACCTCGTGGGGCATCAATGATCATGAGGAAGGTAAGGGATCAGCCCAGAACTACACGGCAGGACCTGGTCAATGACCTGAAGAGAGCTGGGATCATAGTCTCAAAGAAAACCATTAGTAACACACTACGCCATCATGGATTAAAATCCTGCAGCGCACGCAAGGTCCCCCTGCTCAAGCCAGCGCATGTCCAGGCCCGTCTGAAGTTTGCCAATGACCATCTGGATGATCCAGAGGAGGAATGGGAGAAGGTCATGTGGTCTGATGAGACAAAAACAGAGCTTTTTGGTCTGAACTCCACTCGCCGTGTTTGGAGGAAGAAGAAGGATGAGTACAACCCCAAGAACACCATCCAAACCGTGAAGCATGGAGGTGGAAACATCATTCTTTGGGGGTGCTTTTCTGCAAAGGGGACAGGACGACTGCACCGTATTGAGGGGAGGATGGATGGGGCCATGTATCGCGAGATCTTGGCCAACAACCTCCTTCCCTCAGTAAGAGCATTGAAGATGGGTCGTGGCTGGGTCTTCCAGCATGACAACGACCCAAAACACACAGCCAGGGCAACTAAGGAGTGGCTCCGTAAGAGGCATCTCAAGGTCCTGGAGTGGCCTAGCCAGTCTCCAGACCTGAACCCAATAGAAAATCTTTGAAGGGAGCTGAAAGTCCGTATTGCCCAGCGACAGCCCCGAAACCTGAAGGATCTGGAGAAGGTCTGTATGGAGGAGTGGGCCAAAATCCCTGCTGCAGTGTGTGCAAACCTGGTCAAGAACTACAGGAAATGTATGATCTCTGTAATTGCAAACAAAGGTTTCTGTACCAAATATTAAGTTCTGCTTTTCTGATGTATAAAATACTTATGTCATGCAATAAAATGAAAATTAATTACTTAAAAATCATACAATGTGATTTTCTGGATTTTTGTTTTAGATGCCGTTTCTCATAGTTGAAGTGTACCTATGATAAAAATGACAGACCTCTACATGCTTTGTAAGTAGGAAAACCTGCAAAATCGGCAGTGTATCAAATACTTGTTCTCCCCACTGTATATATTTACGTTCAGTGTGTCGTCTTGATCGCTGTTGAAAAGTTTGTTTCTTTTGTAGAATTGTCCGTCTCTCTCTCTCTGCCGTGGTCAGAATGGATACTTCAGAGTAACATTCAGCGATGTTGTTATAGAATAGATGTTTCGGCAGGTGTCGGTCTTGCCCTTCAATGATACCGAATTCCTAGCTGCAGACTAGTAATTAATATCAAAGACTTGTTCTTATTCTGTGGGTATCGATAGTCTAAGAGTTTAACCACGTGGGATGGTTAAAAGATTCAGCAGTCTGGTCTCAACCTTGGCCCTCTCGTTATTGAGGTAAGCTGGTCTGCAACCTTTGTCCTCTAGTAATTGAGAGAAACATGGTCTGTTCAGAAATTCTCAAAGTGGGGGTTTTATTCGGGAGTTGCAGAAAAGGCTGTCTCATGACGCAAGGTCCGAACTGGGCTCATGGGCGGTCCTCTGATTTAGTTAAACTCAAAAGGGAATTGGAGTTTCCTTCATTAAACAGTCCAAAATCACATTACACAATTTTACAAACAGTATCATTATCACTCATTCATCTTATACAACAATTAGATGTAAACCTCATATCTGAGGCTATTATATAAACAACGTTATGGTAATGTGGCTGTATTGTCTCCCATGAGCCCCACAAAATTGCACCAGCTGGATTCTTCACTGATCTTTTATACCTTCTCCGGAACATAAATGTTGTTCGGACCTCAAGTTCTGTGAGGTGGAAGAAATTCCTTTGTTCTCTTCTATGAAAACTCTACTCTGTCTCTATACTGTGGCCTTGAGGAGATCATCTCCTCCAGGAATTTACGACCTCTCTGACCACAGCAGCCTAGTTGTAGGAGACAGAGAGGGGGATGGTGCTCGCTGTACCCAAAGAGGGCAACGTCATGACAGCGTTAACTAGTAATAAGTAGAGAACATACATAGATGATCATATCTACTACAGTAATATCTCTCTCCTCTGGGGCTCACGCTCTGTAGCAGAGGAAGTTCCTCCTCTCCTCACAGTTCCTGGTTCCCCATTGCTCTTCATCTCTGGTCAGGGTCCCACCATGGAGGTATTAGGTGGGGCGCCGGTCCAGACCTGGTACTCCAGGTGGTCCCCGTTCACCAACAGCCATTCTCTGGCCAGGAAGATCAGACCCGTCCACACATGGTCGGTCTGGGCACCCTCCATCTTGCTCTGGGCCTGGAGATGTTCAGTCTTAGAGAGCAGGCTGGGGAGGTCGGTGTAGTGATCCCTGCAGTACTCCAGAGCCTCCTCCCATCTCTTCATCTCAGGATCACGGAGGAGAGAGGGTGCAGGACGTACTTTTGTCCAAATGAGAAAAGGCCCCACCACACCATCAGAGTGCCTTGTTACATCACCTGTACTCTCAGGTTACCAATTAGACTGCTTATATTTTTTCTACTGGGCTCTTTCTTAATTGTCTGTCCTTGATTCCTCACATTCTCTTACCTCGTATCCTTCTCAAAACCCCCTGCGGACAACCTTGGATCTTCTCCTCCAATGGTTTTGAGCAGAAGGAGAAGAAAAGGGATGTGAGGATTCAGGGAAAGACAATATAGTAAGGGCCCTGTTCACACACTACCTAAAAACGAACACCGCAGTCAAATAACTCCTGCAGTTTCTAAGCAAACTACCCAGGAGCTTCGGAAAATCTCACGGTCCAAAGAACCAGAATAAACTTTAACCAAAGCTGACATGTAAATCCCTCCAACAGAGAATCAGTAGAGAAAGAGTTCATCTTCTTGACCATATGCCCTTACACATTTTTAACCTCAAATGTCGGTGTGGAATATAGTAACATACGTGTAATATAGCATATGATGTCATCATAAATGTTTTGCAAGTTCTACCTGCATGTATGATTAACTTGTCAAAATAGGACAAAACTTTAGATTGATATACACGTTTAACGTCTTCCTACAATAACAAAACTGAAATAGAATGCCCTGTCTATGTTAATATAAGTGACTTGTATAGAGTGAGTTGTGATGAACTATGTCGGTGAAGCAATAAGATAAATAATACATTTCTTTCATTACACTCTTAGATAAAAAGGTGCTATCAAGAACCTAAAACAGTTCTTTGGCTGTCCCCATAGGAGAACCCTTTGAAGAACCCTTTTTTGGTTCCATGTAGAACCCTTTCCACAGAGGAAAGGATTCATTAACCTTCACCCTCCCCCACCCACATCACAGCCAATGTTAAGTCCTTCGGCACAGAAAAGCTCTCATGCACATTTAATGAGGCTCTGGGATGTGGACTAATACTTTTGAGATTTTTATTTGGAACCCAAAAAGCTTCAACCTGGAGTCAAAAAGGGTTCTCCTATTGGGACAGCCAAAGAACCCTTTGATTTTCAGTATTGATGATTCAAAAGGAAACTGATGCAATGTATGTGATAAAAGATAAATATCTGAATTTAGATTGATCCTGCAAACTAATAGGACTTACAAATGTCCTCCAGCACTTAGCAGTTTTACTGCTATATTACAAAAATATATAAAGAGCAGGACAATGATAGTAACAAGTTTACTAATACTAATTACATTGACTTGACCCGTAGTTTTACATAGACACACAGAGCACACGGTGGTAATAATATATGTTGTACAGACTTTTAGTTAGTGTATTAGATAGCCTCTACATTTCTCTCTCCCCCCTAGGACTCACTCTTGTTTTTTTAACCTTTATTTAACTAGGCAGGTCAGTTAAGAACACATTCTTATTTTCAATGACGGCCTAGGAACAGTGGGTTAACTGCCTTGTTCAGGGGCAGAACGACAGATTTGTACCTTGTCAGCTCAGGGATTCGATCTTGCAACCTTCCGGTGACTAGAATTATTATTTTATTTTGTATTCTTGTTTGTTAAAGCTAGCTATTGTTAGTAAGGTTTACCTGTGCCAAAATGTAGCTATTTATCATCCTACAGCCCATCTACTTTTGATTTTTTTTAAATGGTTAGCCAACATGTTGTGAGCACTTTTACATCCAAAACCTATGTTCTCACGGCGTTCTCTTGTCCAGCAGTGTGGTTGGAACGCCTAATGGCAATCAAATTGCAGTATTGAATCAGAATACATATAGAATTGTGAAACGTATAGAATCACACTGCATATCGTATTAGCACCTAAGTACCATGATATATCGTATCGTGAGGTCTCTGGCAATTTCCAGCCCTACCAATTAGATGCCTAGTATGCCCTCACCTGTACACAAGTGGACCAGGACCACCTGTCAGAGAACTTTCCTTACTCAACATGTGCACACGCACAATACCAACTACACACTACTCTTACCTAAACAGGAAGACTGCAATCAAATCACTTGTGTATCTTCTAAGTAAACTCTACCCAAAAAGATGGAAAATGTCAGGTGGAGAAGGACAGTAACCAAAGCTTGCATGTAAATATTTATTTGGGCTTATCCAAGAAACCTTAATTTCAGCTTAAAAATAGAAATAAACTCAGCAAAAAAAGAAACCCCTTTTTCAGGACCCTATCTTTCAAAGATAATTTGTAAAAATCCAAATAACTTCACAGATCTTCATTTTAAAGGGTTTAAACACTGTATCCCATGCTTGTTCAATGAACCATAAACAATTAATGAACATGCACCAGTGGAACGGCCGTTAAGACACTAACAGCTTACAGATGGTATGCAATTACGGTCACAGTTAAGAAAACTTAGGACACTAAAGGCCTTTATACTGACTCTGAAAAACACCAAAATAAAGATGCCCAGGGTCCCTGCTCATCTGCGTGAACGTGCCTTAGGCATGCTGCAAGGAGGCATGAGGACTGCAGATGTTGCCAGGGCAATAAATGGCAAAGTCTGTACTGTGAGACGCTTAAGACAGCGCTACAGGGAGACAGGACAGACAGCTGCTCGTCCTCGCAGTGGCAGACCACGTGTAACAACACCTGCACATGATCGGTACATCTGAACATCATACCTGCGGGACAGGTACAGGATGGCATCAACAACTGCCCGAGTTACACCAGGAATGCACAATCCCTCCATCAGTGCCCAGACTGTCCACAATAGGCTGAGAGAGGCTGGACTGAGGGCTTGTAGGCCTGTTGTAAGACAGGACCTCACCAGACATCACCGGCAACAACGTCGCCTATGGGCACAAATCCACCATCACTGGACCAGATAGGACTGCCAAAAAGTCCTCTTCACTGATAAGTCGCGGTTTTGTATCACTGGGGGTGATGGTCAGATTTGCGTTATCATCGAAGGAATGATTGTTACACCGAGGCCTGTACTCTGGAGCGTGATCGATTTGGAGGTGGAGGGTCCGTCGTGGTCTGGGGTGGTGTGTCACAGCATCATCAGACTGAGCTTGTTGTCATTGCAGGCAATCTCAACGCTGTGCGTTACAGGGAAGATATTCTCCTCCCTCCTGTGGTACCCTTCCTGCAGACTCATCCTGACATAACCCTCCAGCATGACAATACCACCAGCCACACTGCTCATTCTGTGCGTGGTTTCCTGCAAGACAGGAATGTCAGTGTTCTGCAATGGCCAGAGAAGAGCCCAGATCTCAATCCCATTGAGCACGTCTGGGACCTGTTGGATCGGAGGGTGAGGGCTAGGGCTAGGGCCATTCCCCCCAGAAATGAGGAAGAGATGCACTGCAGTACTTAATGCAGCTGGTGGCCACACCAGATACTGACTGTTACTTTTGATTTTGACCCCCCCCCCTTTGTTCAGGGACACATTATTAAATTTATGTTAGTCACATGTCTGTGGAACTTGTTTAGTTTATGTCTCAGTTGTTGAATCTTGTTATGTTCATACAAATATTTACACATGTTAAGTTTGCTGAAAATAAACGCAGTTGACAGTGAAAGGACGTTTATTTTTTTGCTGAGTTTAGCAAATTTTTTGCTCATCAATTTTGACATTGCCATTTGCGTTCTCTGGTTTTCTAGGAACAGACATGTCCGCAGTGGTTTAACAGTACCCAATTGTCAAACTTGAGTAAAAGTAAAGATACCTTAAAAGATAATGTCTCAAGTAAAAGTGAAAGTCACCCAGTAAAATACTACTTGAATAAAAATCTAAAAGTATTTGGTTTTGAATATAATTAGGAAACAAAAGTAAAAATATAAATCATTTTAAATTCCTTATAATAATCAGCTGAGACGGCACAATGTTTTTTATATTTTTTTATACGGAAAGCCAGAGGCACACTTCAACAGTCAGACATAATTTACAAACTAAGCATTTGTGTTTAGTGAGTCTGCCAGATCAGAGGCAGTAGGGATGACCAAGGAGGTTCTCTTGATAAGTGTGTGAATTAGACAATTTTCCTGTCCTGCTAAGCATTCAACGAGTACTTTTGGGTGTCAGGGAAATGTATTGGAGTAAAAGTCTTCAAAAATATAAATAATAAAGTTAAGTACAGATACCCCAAAAACGACTTAAGTAGTACTTTAAAGTATTTTTACTAAAGTACTTTACACCACTGGACATACATAAGGTTTACATCCTACAAAAAAGGTCTGTGTGTAAATGAGTGTGACCACTTCAGATATGAATTGATGCTGGTCTTTCTATGCTGTATCTGTTACAAGCCTCAGAAAGGATGTCTGAGTCGGCCTGCTGTAGATAAAGGAAAACGGACATCGAAGTTAGTCGAGCTGTGTGGCAGTTCAAGCGCATTCTTTATTGTTTTCCCAAATATTGTCTTGTTCAATCATGTCCCAATTCAATTACATATTTCTCATTCAACTTCAATACATCAGCTAGAATAATTATTCACAGTAAACATCATACAATTCATTCATTGACATTTGACCTTCTCTTCTGTGATGCTGTAAGAAGCTCTCTGTATAGAGGAGAGTTCTTTTCAAGCTTGTGTTGCTTTCTCAGGTGGGCTGGCAGTCTTTTGACAACTTCATGACAGCCTGTCATGGGGCAAGGCCTGGAGTGATGGTTGTTTTTAGCCTTGCTGCTGCTGTCACCATGTCTGCTTGGTGCTCCGAGACTGAATGTGTTGACTGCAGACTGGGCCTCCTCTCTGCCCCACTCATGGACCTGCCGCAGGTGACGAGGTAGGTGAATGACGGTGACTTGACAGCCATCCACCGGACACCTCTTTCGTCCTCTCCTTTGTGTTTTGTGTTTGTTTTCCTTTCTTTTGAGTCTTTGGTCCACACCTGTAAACATATCATTGACAACAAAGAAGAGAACATGGTTATGATGGAGACGGGTGATGATGTTGGAATTAAGATGAGGAAGGTTTGCTCTGCTAGGGACCTGGTGCATCTAAATGGTCAAAAGAGGATCTTCAGGATAAAGGAAAGAAACATGGTGAGTGCTGGATGCTGCCAACTTGGTATTTGCTTTAAAAAATCCACTTTTCCACCACATTAGTACCAATGATTTTTATATAGCTACATCATTGATAGGTAATAGGGAGAGGCTACTATTGGATAGTTGGTTTCTTTGGGGTCTTTAGTCCGTTGATCTTGGTGGTTTTCAGCAGAAAATGTCACCGTCTGCAACAATATAACCGAATCTGAACTCATAGTAGCAAGTTGCATACTGTAAACAGCAAAGTGCATTGACTAGGTACAGTTCTCCAAACAGTTGTTCTCTCCAGTCATGTCTTGAGATACGGTGCCCTCTATTTACTTGTTCGTAGTGAAACAAAGATTCGCAACATCCCATCCGCACATCCGGAAACAACCCAAGGTAATGTTCATAGCTAGCTAAAATTGATAGAGCATATTTTGTTTATTTTACATTTTTAAATCGTCTAAATCGTCCAATAACCTATAAGGTAACGGTATGTACATTTGGTTTTAATGACTGTCGTCGTCCTTATTGCCATATACAGTTAATCATGGTGTGACTACTAAATCAGCTGATAACTACAGTATGCTAACGTTAGCTCTCGAAAACTCTTCTCTGTATGTTGGTTTTCAGGTGTTAAACCCGCATTTGTCTCAATGTAAACAAAAATTCGACGCTTTGTTTTAACGTTTAGAAAAGTAAATAATAATCGCGTTCAACCCGGTTTTCGAAACGTATATTTAATTTCAGTGAGAAATAATTTGTTCAAATAAAAAATATACACTATACTGTAGCTGGCCCTGTTCCACGATTAGCCAAAAGGATTAGCCCCCTCACTTGAAACTTGTGCCCCTTCAGTTTTTGTTGTAATGTCTCTATATAAAAAATATTTTAAAATTATTGAGTGACAGGTTGGCACAAAAACTGTATCTATGCTGCATTGTCAGCACAATAGACAGAGCCCACTGCTGTGTGTGTGTGTGTGTGTGTGTGTGTGTGTGTAGGGGCACCTGGTCTCAGATCATTTCTTATTATTTTGTATTTAAATCCGAGACATTCCATTTAGTATGATATGTTATATTTCGTATGGTATGCATTAATTTGTGGATGTCCATCAACCATTTCGTATGATATTTGACAAATTATAATTCATATTATATTTTAGGAATTTGCAAAACATACAATATATTACTAGCGAATTCTAGCTAGGTGGCTAACGTTAGCTAGCTCGTTGACATTGTGAAGCTACCCACTCTGCAAATAAGTCAATTCAATGTATATTCCACATTGGTTCAACTTAATTTAATTGAAATGACGTGGAAACAGTGTTAATTAAATTAGAGTGTGCCCAGTGGGTAGCCCATCACAGCTGGATTGTATTTTCCAGGGAGGTGAATGGTTGGGCAGGTGTGTCACTCTGTTCCACCTCAGGCCCCATGGCTCACAGTGTCAGGAGAGATGCCCCTGAGCTCCCTGACTTCTCACTGCTCAAGAGGCTGGCCAGGGACCAGCTCATTTACCTACTGGAACAGGTAGGACTACTCCACTCATCTTCCCCCCACTCAGGTTATCAATTGTCTTGTGTCTCAGTATCCACAAGTACTCACACAAGTCATGGATCCTATTAAAGGTGTAAAGCCTGGGTCAGTTTCTCAGACAGTCCTGGTCCTGGACTAAAAATCTGTTTCAATTGAGATTCTATAGGCTTAATCTGTGTCTGGGAAAGCGTCCCTCTATGTTTCTGTAATGTATATTAGTCTCTACTGCTGGTAGCAATCCTAAATTCCTCTTCTGGGTTAGGTATATTCATCATCCTCATCATCATCATACTGCATTTTTACTCCCCTGGTTTAAAGCTACCTGGGAGGAAGGACCTGTTCATTGAGGCAGATTTGATGAGCCCCCTGGACCGCATTGCTAATGTCACAACACTAAAGGTACATGTCATTGTTATGTTTCTGAATATTGCTGTATACCATATTGATTGCCTGTCCTTACATATATCAGTTTACCAGGTTACAATGAGGTTCAGTCCTATACAATCTTTGTCACCTTTCTCCTTGTAGCAACATGATGTGGACAAGCTTTACAAAGTGGAACACAAACCCATTGTCAGCACCTCAGATCAGTAAGTAGCAAATCCGATTGTAGTTCCATAGATCTACTTCTCTTTTATTGTCTTGGAGGAACAAGTATCACAGCCATAACAATGTTGTAACACCGCCATAACAATGTTGTAACAACGTCATAACAATGTTGTAACACAGCCATAACAATGTTGTAACACAGCCATAACAATGTTGTAACACCGTCATAACAATGTTGTAACACAGCCATAACAATGTTGTAACACAGCCATAACAATGTTGTAACACCGTCATAACAATGTTGTAACACAGCCATAACAATGTTGTAACACAGCCATAACAATGTTGTAACACAGCCATAACAATGTTGTAACACAGCCATAACAATGTTGTAACACAGCCATAACAATGTTGTATAACACCGCCATAACAATGTTGTAACACCGCCATAACAATGTTGTAACACAGCCATAACAATGTTGTAACACAGCCATAACAATGTTGTAACACAGCCATAACAATGTTGTAACACAGCCATAACAATGTTGTATAACACCGCCATAACAATGTTGTAACACAGCCATAACAATGTTGTAACACAGCCATAACAATGTTGTAACACAGACATAACAATGTTGTAACACCGCCATAACAATGTGCCTTCCTTGACAGACTATGCTTCCTGATCCGCCCAAGAATAAAAACTGTCAAGTGGATATGTGGTAAGTAGAATGGTGGCACCCTGATTCATATTGTATGTCATTAAAGTGTAACTCTTGGGATGCCAATGCAGTGAAAGATTAAGTTAGCAACGCTAGTCCCTTCCAGAGAAATGAATGACTGTATTACTGTCGTCCCAGACTTTGAAATGCCTTGTCTTTTCTGGATCAGTGGTATTATCGACAGTGCTTCTGGAGTACGTTGTGTTACTGTGCAAACAAAGGCTTCTGATTTAATGTCCTTGATCGGGAAGACAATGAGGGAAATCACTCTGTTATGAGTTTGATTTATTCTTGCTCACAGATCAACTGAAAAAATGCAAAATTTACATGACTAATAATTGCAAAACACTCATTTAAATACATAACACATAATACATTACATAAATAGAATACAGAACACTTGAAACATTACAGGACATTTTTTAGAATGGAAATTGAAATATTAAAATGTGATTGTAAAACAACAAAAAAATTGAGGGGGGAAATCATTAAAGAGGTAGAGTTATTATACAGTCTGACAGCAGTGAGTAGAGTGCCGTTTCCCAGGTGGTTTGTACGGGCAGTTATACAGGATGGTTCGTGGCTGTTTCTTATATCCACTGACAAATTGGTTTCTTTTTCCAGATGTGGTCAATGCAGACAAAGCATTTGGGAGATTCAGAAGATACAAGATCATATTTAGCCCTCAGAA
Organism: Oncorhynchus mykiss; assembly: GCF_057628025.1. Lineage (NCBI taxonomy): Eukaryota > Metazoa > Chordata > Actinopteri > Salmoniformes > Salmonidae > Oncorhynchus > Oncorhynchus mykiss. The sequence continues at coordinate 33,688,323 of NC_143047.1, forward strand.
GGTGATTATTATGTAGTTATTGTATACTCTCTGCAATAAAACAATTATATTTGTTTTCTTTGCTCATTCTTCTCTCGCTTTCCGTGTCTCTTACAGTTTTATGCATGCGAGAACCTTTTGGAGGAGCAGGGAATCTTTGGTGGTAGGTGTATTTTGATATTTCATATTCATATTTTGGTATTCCAGATGTTTGAATGTTAACAGACACTTTTTCACTCCCTTGTGAAGATGTGACTACTGACGAGTGGTCATTCTACCTCCTGCCCCTGGACGATGACATCATTAGCTTGGAGCTTCCGGAATTCTTCAGAGACTACTTCTTGGTAATGATAGACAGTAGTGCTGATGGGAGCTGTATTTAGGAATATCAGTCCCACTTTATGATGCAAAAATTATGGATTTACATGTAGTTACATAAGCAGGTACAGTGTAATAACAAATTAGTAACACATTTTGGCATATAACTAACAACCTAGTACTGGGACTAAAGTGGTTATATTCATAGTGCTAATTATTTTGCTAACAAGCATGACCTGTGTGTCCACAGGAGGGAGACCAGCGCTGGGTGAGAACAGCGGGTAGTGCCCTGCATCTCCTACACTCTGTCTACGGCCCCTTCTCTAAGGTGTATGGGATCGGACGATGCTCCAAGGTAAGATCAGCTCAGTACATCAACACTCTTTAATGTACTTTTGTATACCGCAATTCAGCGTTTAGCTGCCTTGTATACTGAATTAAAACAAAGCTAAAATACATCTGGGATTATGATTCTAGATGGTACTGAATGAATGATTTATTATGGGTGCCAGTCTGTTTATGTTTCAGCCAACCAGTCTTTGTCGTGTTCATCAAGGTAGAGCTGTATGTTGTTGAATGCAGACACAGTCAGAAATCAGCACCGGTACAGATGATTTAGATTTTCAAACACCATGATTTAGACGAGATTCATAGAGTATGTGTTAACAGTATGTCTGGTCTCTTGCCCGGTTCAGATGGCGTATGAATCGTGGAGGGAGCAGGTGGAGGAGGGGGAACAGAGAGCGCGTCAAGCGGAGATCGGAAATGTGTTTCTCATTGACAGAGGTAGATCTTTCTTGAACTGTGAATCACGGCAGTTGTGACGTTTGTCTTATTTGTTGCTCTCATTTTTTTACATTTTAAATCAGACTAACGTATGAGAATGTGGATTTGGAATGGAATTCTCCTTTAAGTATAACAATAGGGTGATACTTGTCATAATAATAGCTGATATCATACTAATGTTTTCTCTCTTTGCAGATGTGGACCTTGTGACTCCTCTGTGTTCCCAGGTTGTCTATGAAGGACTTGTCGATGATATTTTCAGAATTAAATGTGGTAAGCAATGATATTTGCTCTGATTACAGTCCCTACTTTGAAATAGCTATACTGCAAATAATGTGGTCTTTATATATTGTGTCCTAGTCAAGTACCACACACACTGAAGCCTCTTATTGCTGTATACCATTACAGTTACAATGCATAAAATGGCATTAAGATCTTATTGCATGTCCATTGTCTGTATGGAATTTTAATCCAGCTCTTTGTCCTATAGGATGTGTGGAGTTTTGTCCAGATGTCACCTCCTCTGACAAGAGTATAAAAGTGATGCTAAACTCTCAAGATAAGGTTGGCCTTTTAGAAGTATAACACGGTTGAATTGATATCATCTCCCCATCACTGGTTTAAGGATGACAGTCTCACTGGAATTTGTACGTGCTTCTATCTCAGGTTTTTAACGAGATCAGGAACGAGCATTTCTCCCAGGTGTTTGGCTTCCTAAGTCAAAAGGCCCGAAACCTCCAGACTGCATATGATGTGAGTGTTTCATTCTGACCATATTTACATCTATATGGGCCTTTGTGCTTCCAATCTATTTGTTTACCTTTATTTGCTAGGTATGGTAAGCTGATTGACAGCACATTTATAATTTCCAACAATTCCCCCCTGTTGAAGTGTTGCCCTACGTGGATGTATAATATTTGTCTTAAATGTCCTCTTAGAGCTTTCTTTACATCAAAGAGTAGAAGTTCATGTTTGACGATTATTCATCTCTCTCCGTCTTTGTCATTACAGAAGCGTAGTGGAATGGACATTAAACAGATGAAGACGTTTGTGTCGGAGGAGCTGAAAGGGTTAAAACAGGAGCATCGGCTCCTCAGTCTGCGTGAGTATTGAGTCTCTACTTCCCCAGAGTCAAATGAATTGGTTGAGACCATTTTTATGTCTGCGTGCATTTTGAAGGAAGTTGTTAACTAGTGTTAGCGCAATTTATTTTTTGTTTTTATTTAACTTGGCAAGTCAGTCAAGAACAAATTCTTATTTACAATGACGGGCTACCCCGGCCAAACCCTCCCCTAACCCGGACGACGCTGGGCCAATTGTGTACCGCCCTATGGGACTCCTGGTCACGGCCGGTTGTGATACAGCCTGGGATCGAACCCGGGTCTGTAGTGATGCCTCTAGCACTGCGATGCAGCCTTAGACCGTCTATGGTAACTGCTAGTATGCTATGAGATACCAAAGACTTTCAGTCATTGCGCTAACACTAGTTAACATTGGCTCGAGAAACTACCTCTAACTTCCTTCATACAGGATGTAGAGACATACAAATGGTATCCATGAGTTCATTAGACTGTGAGGAAGTAGATAAAGGGCTTCATTGCAAAAATCCTGAAGTATCCCTTTAAAAAGACATGTCTCTCTTCAGATATTGGTGCCAGTGAGTCGATGATGAAGAAGAAAACGAAGCAGGACTTCCAAGAGCTGTTGAAGACAGAGCACTGTAATATTACATTACATAGGCTACACTGTACTTTGAGGCAAATGTTTTTTCCCCATATGAATCCCATTTCCTGCATTGCATAATAACTGATACTTATTTCCCCACCCGACAGCCTTACTGGAGGGGTTTGAAATCCGTGAATGTATTTCCTACATAGAGGAGCATATCAATAGACAGGTGAGATTGTTTGGAAGATAATGGTACCATAGAAATATAATGAATAGAAAGGGCGTCTCCATTCAAGTCAATGGTGTCATAATGGGTGGACTGGCAGCCATTCTGAGTGTACCCATGAGTTTACCAGTCAAATTGCCAGGGGTAGAGCCTCCAAACCCATTCTATTCATTATATTTCTATGAATGCTACATGCATACAGGTAATCATAGTGCTAAATCGGCCAAATAAGATGTATATTACTGGTTGTGTTCATCAATCATCCTGGCACATAATTGTTCCTTTATAACTATAATTGTTCTCTCCAACCACATCAAACTGTAAACCTGGAGGAAGCTATCATCCACCTTATTGTGTTATCATCCACCTTATTGTGTTATCATCCACCTTAGGTCTCTATGGTGGAAAGTATGAGACTCCTTTGTCTGCTGTCTCTCACAGAAAACGGTGAGACTTCATAGAGATGTTTTTTAACCAAACACATGAAAATATAATTTATCTCATGATAAGATTCTTATTCCTTTTAAATCAGCTGTTTATATTTTCTTTCAGGCCTCCTTCCCAAAGATTATCGGTCATTAAAAGCCCAGTTTCTACAGGTGGGTTCTGGTATCATAGGTATTGTTTTAAATGATATCTAGCACTGGTTGGGAAAAACTGGTTGTAATGATATCAGGCTGACATCTTTTGTGATGTCATGGTCATGTCGTGTACTAGTTGGAAGAAAAAAAAAATTTAGTGACCAGAAAAATGACCTCTCCCAGTCCCAGATATCTTGACGTTGTCAGGATAAAAGACGTCTTTGTGAACATATCAAAATACTTAAACAAACAAATACAACCAACCATTTTACAACCACAAAATGATGACATCCCAGACCAAATTTTGCTCGCTAGTGTGTTACTGTGTAACATTGTCAGTGTAATGTGCATTTAGACTGGATTCCTTCTGTATCTTTGTATTTCCATTGTTATTTTGTTGGAGCCTTTTCCTTGTTACATAGTTCTGTGTCCTATTTCCTCTCTCAGAGTTATGGCATTGAACACCTACTGACGTTTTCCAACCTGAAGCAGCTAGGCCTGCTGGTGGAGCAGCAGCCTGGAGAGACCCTCACTGTCATGGAGAGCAGAGTGGGCAAACTGGTCAACGACAAAACCGCAGGTCAGATACAGGCTGGTCCCAATACCGTTACTGTATTTAATACAGGCTGGGTCCCAATGCCGTTACTGTATTTAATACAGGCTGGGTCCCAATACTGTTACTGTTTTTAATACAGGCTGGGTCCCAATACCGTTACTGTATTTAATACAGGCCGGGTCCCAATACTGTTACTGTATTTAATACAGGCTGGGTCCCAATACTGTTACTATATTTAATACAGGCTGGGTCCCAATACTGTTACTATATTTAATACAGGCCGGGTCCCAATACTGTTACTGTATTTAATACAGTCCGGGTCCCAATACTGTTACTGTTTTTAATACAGGCTGGGTCCCAATACTGTTACTGTATTTAATACAGGCTGATTCCCAATACTGTTACTGTATTTAATACAGGCTGGGTCCCAATACTGTTACTGTATTTAATACAGGCTGGGTCCCAATACGGTTACAAATTTAATACAGGCTGGGTCCCAATACTGTTACTATATTTAATACAGGCTGGGTCCCAATACCGTTACTGTATTTAATACAGGCTGGGTCCCAATACCGTTACTGTATTTAATACAGGCTGGGTCCTAATACTGTTACTGTATATAACTACTTTGTTTTTCTCCTCGTTTCCTTTCCTGAGTGACCACCACTAATTGATGAAGTGTCTGAATAGGTTTCTTTAACCTGTCAAGTCATTGTAATAAGGAATTGGGATAAGGAAATTAAGCTAATTAAGAATAGTGAGAGACTGACTGATCTGAACCAAGTGAGGGTACAGTGATTTACATTTTTGAGACTACTACTAGCCACAAAATATACATCATAGATATACTGTACTTTAGAGTCCTGACAATGACAAGATGCTCTGCAAAATATCAGCACTTGAACCTTTCAACATGTTCTATTTTAGGAAAGCTGACTGATGCCTTCTCCTCCCTGGCCAAGAAGAGCAATTTCCGTGCCTTGGGCAGGAGGCTCAATCTGGTATGTAGTCTTTTAATTTAATTAACAAAGCAATTACCATATTAAAAACATACCCATGTATTGAGTTACTTTAACTTCATGAAATTTCACTAAACGTTATCGGGCGGATTCGTGTACACAGATTAAGCCTAATCCTGGATTCTCCATGAAATTTAGTTTTTAGTTCAGGACTAGGCTGGGAAATGGACAGGAAACTGTGTTTTTAGTTCAGGACTAGGCTGGGAAATGGCCAGGAAACTGTGTTTTTAGTTCAGCACTAGGCTGGGAAATGGCCAGGAAACTGTTTTTAGTTCAGCACTAGGCTAGGAAATGGCCAGGAAACTGTGTTTTTAGTTCAGCACTAGGCTGGGAAATGGCCAGGAAACTGTGTTTTTAGTTCAGGACTAGGCTGGGAAATGGCCAGGAAACTGTGTTTTTAGTTCAGGACTAGGCTGGGAAATGGCCAGGAAACTGTGTTTTTAGTTCAGGACTAGGCTGGGAAATGGCCAGGAAACTGTGTTTTTAGTTCAGCACTAGGCTGGGAAATGGCCAGGAAACTGTGTTTTTAGTTCAGAACTAGGCTGGGAAATGGACAGGAAACTGTGTTTTTAGTTCAGGACTAGGCTGGGAAATGGCCATAAAACAGGGTCCCAAACGATTTTGGCTGCGACCCGTTTTTGACATAAATAAAAAGTTGACCCCACCATGTCAAAAAACTAATGTTATCAACGGCAAATGTTTACATTTTGGCTATGACAGTCTATTATAAATCAGTCTGAAATACTGACAAAAGTACAGTCAATCTGAAGGAAATCTGGTTTGAAGTGACTAAAATGCACCAGGAAAGGTATAAGTTCAGAAGATCATCAGACAATAATGTTGTCTGATCTTCAGTTTGATTCAGTGCCTGGTCTTGTCCAGTCTGTTTTAATGAGTCCTGCGTGGCTTGTGGGCATTGTGGAGGGAAACAGAAGATACATACGTGTTCCTGAGAGTCTAATCTTACAGTAATGGGGTCATAATATTTTGTATCTTGAACCATTTAAAAGATTGAGGCACATTTGTAGGAAGAAAACAGAAACCTATGTTTATTACAACGGTATCTAGTGGCTACCGGAGGTTTCTGACAAAACCCTGGTTCTAAGAACCAAGAGCGATTTTCTTTATATATAGTTTGGGAAACACTACCCTAAATTAACTCCATAACCAAACAGTATTGCAATGAAACCGGATGTCCTTACTATATCTATATCAAGGTGCCCAAGTCAGATGAAGAGTATGACCTCCGTGTCCCTCGAGACATGGCCTATATCTTCAGTGGAGCCTACATTCCTTTGAGCTGCAAACTCATCGAACAGGTAGGTGGACTCCAATATGAATGAACTCATGGATACTAAGACAGAAGTGTGGTTTCAATTAGTGATATAATAAAAAGTATTCCTCTTGTGCTACGTCTGCAGGTATTGGAGCGTGATGGCTGGACAGGGCTCGAGGAAGTCACCCGCATGCTCAACGGACATGAATTTGCAGTCACAGGTAAGACAAGTGGGCTTGACATTCACACTGAAATGTATGTAAAAGGCACTTTTGAATGGAAAGTCCATTGAGGAAAGGGGAACACGCAGAGCATTCCAGTTCTTTATTTTCTCCCCCCCCCCCCTCTCAGCAGGGAGTAACGGATCAGACGCAAGGGTGAAGACCGATTCCCAGCGTATCATCCTAGTCATGTTCCTGGGTGGGTGCACCTTCTCAGAGATCTCAGCACTACGCTTCCTGGGCAGAGAGAAAGGTAAGGAAGGCTTTATATTGGGATTCTGGAAGGTGGTGGTACTAGAAATTTATCAGTGTGCCAATGTAGGGAACAGCAGAAGTCTTGAGAGGTGGGCCAGTAACCAGAGGGTTGCCGGTTCGAATCCCAATGCTGACAGGGAAAATGTAGAGGGTGTGAGCTAAGGAAAGATATATTCATGCCCCTATTTCTACCTCTATTTCTCCTAGGTTATACATGTATTGTGGTGGCTACATAGTTTACAATACATGTTTTATATAGGTCAAGCGGGTTCTACATAATTACTTTGTACCGTTGAAAAAGAGACCTTGGCTCTCAATTGGGATTCTCGGTATAAATACAAGTTGAATAAAAGTGGATAATGTGTTCTCTCTATGGTGTTTCTAGGTATTAAATTCATTGTGGTGACCACAGCTATCACAAACAGTGCCAGACTTCTGGAGTCTATGTTGGACAACCATGCATGAGTCCTGGGGTCTTTCTATCATTGCCAATGGAAGCATCCAGCTTGTGGTCCAAGACATCATGTGGACACATACAGATGACTTTTTGGACAATTTGCATCAACAATATGACAACAAGCTACATGCTTGCACCTGTTATTCAGAGTCTTGTATTGGAAGCAGTCACTGTCTAGGATAGATCTGATTCAGAAAAAAATGGGTTGACGTTGGAATATATTCCATCATAGTGCTATACCAACTGCAAAAGGTGTACAAAGAATGTTGTTTTCTGTCCACAGTACAAAATAAATATTATGTTTTATTTGTTGTCTGTGATTTATAATAAATTATATTTATTTACCTGTAGGTAAATAAACAATGACGTCTGTGTACGGTGACATTTGAAAACATGTCTGTCACTTTACCGGTAATAACTTCGTTTTCTTAAGTCCACGCCCTTGCGCATGCGCACATTGTACCACCATGTCTAGACGATGACATAATGGCCGTCCTCAACCAATGAGAAACAAGACCGCAATTTGATGCATATTTTTGAATCGGACAGAAACGGCTTGACTTGAGAGAGACTTAACACAGGCAAAGCTGAAGGACAGAGATCTGAGAATTTATGAGAAGTTTTGCTGCAAGCTTCAACACAACTGACTTAATTACTGGGACATCACGATGAGGAAGAGGCAAGTGAATTGTATTCGTAAAAAATATTGCATTTGGCATGCAGAATTGAAATGTCAAGCTAGCTGTTAGCTAATTTAACAGCAGCAGTGTTTTGTGACTAACGTTATACCTAGCTACCTATATAGAAATTGCAAGGTTACTGAAGATTGAGTTTGCTAACTAAATCAACATTTTAGCAAACGTTAGATGTCAATTTGCCAGGAATGACTGACGTTAGGCAAGGCAGTCATTCACAGACTAGGCTGCGAGCACGTTAGCTAACGTTACTGTCTGTAATACCACAGATATAACATATTTGATTGTACTATACTGTAACATTAACAGTTAACGACTGGGTGTGTCTGCAAAGCTAAATGAAGGATGGACTGCTGTGTGTTATCAATTCAAAGACTGATAAATTACAATAGCAGGACGACATTGACAATAACGTTAATGCTGCCATGCTAGTCCAAAAATTAAACATTTTTATATATGACCCCGGCCCATTCCAGTGAGGTGCTCGCAGCCGAGTCTGTGGCTTGCCTGAATAAAGCTCTCTGCCACTTGAAGGACATCTGGGAAGAGATAGGAATACCAGAAGACCAAAGACTACAGAGAACCAATGTGGTCAAGAATCACATCAAGGTGAGTCAGAACAAATTGACACTCAAGCATAGAGTGTAATTATTCTCCAATAAACAACATTCTCAAAGCCGTGACACCTGTCTGTGCACCTGCTGTAGCTAGTTAACTAGCTATTTCTACTCCAGGGCGTCTGGTGAAGAGCTAGAACAGTAGCTAGCTAACCTACTTTTGAGGGGTGTGTTGCTAGGCTACATCACACTTATGCCCTATCTATTTAGTCTGCTAAATGTGAGATTTCTATATGTAGCTAATTCACAAGTATGTATTCCTTCCTATATGTGGACTGACTAGTCATTTCTGCACATCTCTCATCAGGGTTTGTTAGACATGATGATAACAGAGGAGGAGTCTCTTAGGACCAGACTGTTGAGCAGCATCGAAGCCTGTCGCAAACAACTGGATACCCTGTGCTTGGAACTGCAGTTACCCCCATTTGAGGTAAGCATCCTAACAGTTTCTAACAGGGTCTGCAAAGTTTGACTAGTATGCAAATGACATAACACATAGAAATATAATGACTGGTGGATAGGGATTCAAATCAATGTCCCACTCAAATTGCCATGGTCTGATTGGCTTTGTCCTTTCTAGTAATTATATTTCTAGGATAAAGCATGTACGGCTTACTATGATGATTTATGGACTTATTGCTGTCCATTTCGTGAAGATGAGTGGATGGAGAAAAAAAGGGCTCTTATGGAAAAGAAGGGAATGAGGCCATTCCAGTTTAGATAAGTCCATTTTCAAATTTGAAGATTTCTTTGGATAAGTCTTCCAGGGTTGGGGCCAATTCAGGATGTAAACTGAAATTCTCTTTTCAGTTTACTTCCTGAATACTCAAAATGTAAATAGCATTAAGCCCAACCCTGGTGCCTTCCCTGGGTACAGATCTGGGATCATTTTCCCCTCCTCAATACTCACCTTAACCATTAGTGGGGGAAATACAGTGTCTAGGGGCAATTTCACCCAATACCTTTTCTCTCACCAGGAGGAGCGGGGCGTCACCATGCTGCAGCAGGAGAAGGAGATCCGGACCCAGGTGGAGATGTTGGTGAAGGAGCGGACCCAGAGGATGCAGCAGCTGAAGGCCTTGACGGAGCGCGACCAGGACCTATGTGACACTCTGTGTTCGGACTCCTACGCCCTCGACCCTAACGCCGTGCCCTCCCTGGAGCAGCTGGACGGCTTCCGCCAGCACATCGTCAGCCAGACCACAGAGAAGGTGGATAGGGATTTGTAATAAAAGCAGACCCTGGATTCACATACCAGTAGTATTTGTTTAAAAAAACATAATGTAGCTGCACTTGATTGCGTTTACCTGGCGCAATGGAACTAATGGGATAGTCCCAAAGGAGCAAACCCCATGTGATACTTCATGCAGGCTCAATCAAATACTCAAAGGATTTGAAAGAAAACATGTTATTTGAACGTAGATGTGAATGATGGTGCATACTTCCTGCTCCTGGAGAGCTGCTGTTTGTTCTGCCATTTTGTTTCAGCCCGGCACTTATTTGCTGATTCAACTACTCTCCGTCTTTAATCTAGATTCATGATTAGTTGAATTGTTTGTAGTAAAGACAAAAAAGGTTGGCCGTTGATTCTGCGCCTCACTTAGAGAAAATAATATTGGGGGGAAAACACTGATGTAAACTAATATACACATTTGAGGAGATCCCTAACAGCATATCTCTCTGTCTGTGGCCAGGAGCGGCGGCATGCTGAGTTTGTGGGCATCAAGAGGCAGATCATCCTGTGCATGGACGACCTGGACCAGCTGCCAGAGACCAGCTTCGAGAAGGACATCATCTGCGAGGACCAGGAGGCCTTCTGCCTGTCCAAAGACAACATCGCCTCACTCAAACTCCTTCTCGGCCAAGTGAGAATGGAACTAATCCAATATGTTTGAGATGATGGTTTGAGCGATACTTTGCCATGTCTGTGCAGAATGAACAAAGTTGATCTGCTCACCATCACAATACAGTAGAAAACCAGTCGACCTACACGCATTACATTTCTACATTTCAACAATACTGTATCAGTTCATTATCACTTCACTATAGATCATGTAAATATCTTCATTTGCATTTTGTTGCTAATATCTGTCATTGGCCGTGTTCCAGGTCTTTATTGCAGTCGCGCCCCATGTAAAGACAATACAGATGTCCTAGAACGTGCCCATTTCCATAGTGCTCCTTTACTGACCGTCCCGTGTCTGTTGTTCTGTCTAGCTAGAGGAGAGGAAGGCAGAGAACCAGGCGGTGTGTGAGGCTCACAGGGAGAAGATCCAGGAGCTGTGGGACAGACTGCAGGTGCCCCAGGAGGAGAGAGAGCTCTTCTCAGAGCACATGGTCGTCTCCAAGAAGAAGAACCTGGATGCTGTCAGTGAACACACTTAGCTTATGTCCCAAATGGCACCCTAATCCCTTTCTAGTGCACTTATTTTGACCGAAGCCCAATGAACAAATGTTGACCATGTCCCTTACTTTCCTAAATATTCTGAAATAACTGTTTTTATTTCTTTTTGAAAGATAAGCTTGAAATGGGCTTGGTCTAATTGACTCAACAACTTAAAACACATATCTAAGTTTAGCTTTCTTAATGAACCAGAAAGTCAGTAGATGTTTATGATGTTAAAACAAAAAAAGGTTATCTAATTGATCCTGCTTTGTAGTATGTATACCCCTCTAGTTTGTACCCTGGCTAGTCACCATTGTCTCCAGTACTCTATCTGCCATTCTAAAGCTGTTTCTAAACAAGGTCTGTCTATTAATCAAGAAAATGTTAGAATCAAAGAACCAAATTGTTCTCTCTTCTTTTACGCACCTCAGTTGGAGGCAGAGGGCAGGCGACTGATGGAGCTCAAACAACTGAACATGCAAAACGTTACTGAAGCCATCCGCTCAGAGATCGCAGTGCTCTGGGAGAAATGCTTCTTCAGCAGTGATCAGCAACAGGCCTTTGTGCCCTATTATAGCAGTAAGTTGGGTTTTAGGTTTTTGATTACAGGTTAAACACAAGCTTTGGTAGACCAATCAATGAATGAAGACTCAGATAAGTCTTTCTAGTGAACAATGTGTTTTATGATTGTTAACTTATTAATCACATACCCAGGCATTTAGTTTTCCCTTTTGAAAAGGCAAAAAAAAAATTGATGTGACTTGCTGATTTTAATAGTACATTTAATTATTTGTTTTTCCCTCCTTCAGATGATTTTACAGAGCAGCTGTTGGGGCTGCACGAAGCTGAGATCCTGAGGCTGAAGCAGCACTATGAAGAACACAAGGAGCTGTTTGAGGGGGTTCAACGCTGGGAGGAGAGCTGGAGACTCTTCCTGGAACTAGAGGTTAGCAGTGGAGAAGCACCGTGGAAACATTTTAGTCATTCAGCAGACGCTCTTATCCAGAGAGACTTGCCGTTAGTGCATTCATCTTAAAATAGCTAGGTGAGACAACCACATATCACAGTTGTAGTTCGTACATTTTTCTCAATAAAGACGTTATCAGCAAAGTTGGTTCTAGGAGGAAAAGACAAGTGCAATCATCTTCTTTTTTTTATGGGCTTTAAAGGGATAGTTCACTTTAAGAAAATGTTTATTGCTTATTTTTGAATTACCTAGGCTGTTTTATCCAAACAATTTTGAAGTTAAATAACATAACATTTTCATTTTGAATTATAAAAAAATATTTGTACAAATGACTTGATTATTTTTTGGGGAGCCTTACCGCTATTAGCCCATACAAACGCATTAAATAACAAATTCACTACATAGAACAACAGCTAGTACCCCCAAAAAATCTAAAGTAGGTTGTTCTGAAGTGTCTAAGAGATATAAGAAAGGTCAGGAAACATTTGTTGTTGTTATTATTATTATATATATTTTCTTACGTGTTTGTATACCTATGGAGTAACACATATGGAATTGTGTAGTAACCAAAATACTGTTAAACAAAAATATATTGCCGATTCTTCCAAGTAGCCACCCTTTGCCTTGATGACCGCTTTGCACACTCTTGGCATTCTCTCAACCAGCTTCACGAGGAATGCTTTTCCAACAGTCTTGAAGGAGCTCCCAGATATGCTGAGCACATGTTGGCTGCTTTTCCTTCACTCTGCGGTCCTACTCATCCCAAACCATCTCAATTGGGTTGAGGTTGGGTGATTGTGGAGGCCAGGTTATCTGATGCAGCACTCCATCACTCTCCTTGGTCAAATAGCCCTCACAATCTGGAGGTGTGTTGGGTCATTGTCCAGTTGAAAAACAAATGATAGTCCCACTAAGCGTATACCAGATGGGATGGCGTATCGCTGCAGAATGCTGTGGTAGCCATGATGGTCAAGTGTTCCTTGAATTCTAAATAAATTACTGACAACGTCACCAGCAAAGCACCATCACACCACCTCCATGCTTCACGGTTGGAACCACACATGCGGAGATCATCCGTTCACCTACTCTGCGTCTCACGAAGATGCAGCGGTTGGAACCAAAAATCTTACATTTGGACTCATCAGACCAAAGGACAGATTTCCACTGGTCTAATGTCCATTGCTTGTGTTTCTTGGCCCAAGAAAGTATCTTCTTCTTATTGGTGTCCTTTAATAGTGTTTTCTTTGCAGCAATTTGACCATGAAGGCCTGATTCACGCAGTCCTGTGAACAGTTGATGTAGAGATGTGTCTGTTACTTGAACTCTGTGAAGCATTTATTTGGGCTGCAATCTGAGGTGCAGTTAACTCTAATGAACTTAACTCTGGGACTTCCTTTCCTGTGGAAGTCCTCATTAGAGCCAGTTTCATCATAGCGCTTGATGGTTGTTGCGACAGCACTTGAAGAAACTTTAAAAGTTCTTGAAATTTTCCGCATTGACTGACCTCCATGTCTTTAATGATGGACAGTTGTTTTACTTTGCTTATTTTAGCTGTTCTTGCCATAATATGGACTTGGTCTTTTACCAAATAGGGCTATCTTGTGTATACCACCCCTACCTTGTCGCAACACAACTGATTGGCTCAAATTCATGAACTTTTAACAAGGCACACCTGTTAATTGAAATGCATTCCAGGTGACTACCTCATGAAGCTGGTTGAGAGAATGCCAAGAGTGTGCAAAGCTGTCATCAAGGCAAAGGGTGGCTATTTTGAAGAATCTCAAATATAAAATGCATTTGACACTTTTCTGGTTACTACATGATTCCATGTGTTATTTCATAGCTTTGATAGCTTCACTATTATTCTACAATGTAGAAAATAGTAAAAATAATGAGTAGGTGTGTCAACTTTTGACTGGTACTCTACTTTCATTAAAAAAATTGTCACCCGGTACCGAGGGACATTCAGATGAGGCCTGTGGGTGTCCTAGAGCAACACGACCGATGTACTTTATACAGGGCTACTAGTGTGTAGCCCAAACTGTTCGGCCAGTATAGACAGAAGTTGGCAGATCGTCTGTACCGACTTCAGATGAGTCCCAAGATGCTTGTGGGGGTCGTGGAGCAAAAATGTTTCCAAAGAGGGGTCATGATAGTTTGTAGGCAAAACCATTTGGACGCTACAGACGATTTTGTGCAAAGACCCATTTTCGGTATGTCTCATGGTCTGACAAACACCGCTCTGTCACCTTTCACCCCAAATGCGGAAGTGTTACTTAGGCGGATGCAGTGGATTGAGACACATCCAATGCACAAAAAAACATCTCTAGCTTAAATTGACCAACAATTTTTTTTTTGTGTGTGTGTGTGGATTTTTGTATTATGCTAATTTAGATTTCCAGGGAGGCACAGTCATCAACCTTAGGGGGGTTTAACCCCTGGCATGACCTTTTTATCCCCACAGAAAAAAGCCACAGACCCCTCCAGGTTCACCAACAGAGGAGGGAATCTGCTGAAAGAGGAGAAACAGAAAGCCGAGCTCCACAAAAGCCTGCCCAAGGTAAATCCTTTTGAAAAAGACGAGTCTGTATTATTCCCTTGTTAGGGGGTTAGCTACTGTACATACAAACATGACAAGGCTCTGTTTTTTACCAGCCGTACATAATGCTATGCTATATAAACACATACTATACTGTAAAACACTTGGCTATATCCCTATATTTTTGTTTTGTTTGTCCAGCTGGAGAAGAAGCTGAAGGCTCAGATTGATGTGTGGGAGCAGGAGCAGGCCAGGGAGTTCCTGGTGAATGGACAGAAGTTCCTGCAGTTTGTAGAGGAGCAGTGGGAGCTGCACCGCATCGAGAAAGAGAATGAGAAGCTGGAGAGGGTAAAGACATGGCTACTCATTTGAGGGCAGAATCCTAACTTGAGAGATACAGTATTGGTCCTCTTTCCTGGACCCAGATCAAACCTAGTCCTGGACTAAGAAGCATGACCAAAGAAGTGTTTTTCAGTCCAGGATTAGGTTTCATTTGGATCTGGGAAACCGGACCTATCATCATTTGTTACACACTTGTCTCAAGTTAGGGTTAGGTCTGTGCAGCTAAACGCTTACTTTGTTACAATACTTTGATCTATATTTTATTGTAACAGCAACTGAAAAAGAGCAAGCAGATTGAGGTGGATATGCTGTATGGGACAGCTGTCCGGACGCCTACCAAAAGGAGATTCCTTGGCACAACTACCCCCAGCAAAGCACGAAAGGTACCACTCCAGTGACTTTGCTGCTGCTCTTTCTAGCCTTCATACTCATGGAACAATTGCGTGGCCCAATCTTAGCCTGGGTATCCAGTCTGTTTCTGGACTGCCTATGTTTGTATGACAAAGGTGGCTAAAGCAGAAACAAGACTGGACACCCAGGCTAACACAATCACTGGCTTGTGTTTTAAATAGTTGCGCATTAATAACGTGAGCTTTTGGCATCACTAACTAACTCTGTCTGTGTGTTCTCTCCAGTTCAATGGCACCACCTCCAGCCTCTCTAGTGCCAACTCTAACAGCACCATGCGCTCAGCCTATGGCGGAACTGTCTGCCACTCACCCTCCCGCCCCCCTCTGTCAGTCAACAAGGTCAATGAAGCATGTTTGTACAACAACTAACTACACTGAAAAAATATCTATAAATGCAACAATTTCAAGGATTTTACAGAGTTACAGTTCAAATAAGGAAATCAGTCAATTGAAATAAATTAATTAGGCAGTAGTCTATAGATTTCACATGACTGGCAATACAGATATGCATCTGTTGGTCACAGACACCCTAGAAAAACAGTCAGTATCAGGTGTGACCACCATTTTCCTCATGCAATGCAACACATTTCTTTCGCATAGAGTTGATCAGGCTGTTGATTGTGGAATGTTATCCCACTCCTCTTCAATGGCTGTGTGAAGTTGCTGGATATTGGCGGGAGCTGGAACACTCTGTTGTACATGTCAATCCAGAGCATCCCAAACATGCTCAATGGGTGACATGTTTGTTAAGTATGCAGTCCGTGGAAGAACTAGGATATTTTCAGCTTTCATGAATTGTGTACCGACTCTTGCAACATTCTCTTGCTGAATGGCACGCCAATCATCACGGTATCTCTGCATTCAAATTGCCATCGATAAAATGAAATTGTGTTCGTTGTCTATAGCTTATGCCTACTATTACCATAACCCCACCTCCACCATGGGGCACTCTGATCACAACATTGACATCAGCAATCCGCTCGCCAACACAACGCCATACACACACACACTGCCTGCCATCTGCCCGGTATAGTTGAAACCGCGATTCATACGTGAAGAGCACACTTCTCCAATGTGCCAGTGGCCATAGAAGGTGAGCATTTGTCCAATGAAGTCAGTTTCGATGCCGAACTGCAGTCCGGTCAAGACCCTAGTCCTGGGCTGGCGTGGTTACACATGGTCTGTGGTTGTGAGGCCGGTTGGACGTACTGCCAAATTCTCTAAAACGACGTTGGAGGCAGTTTATGGTAGAGAAATTAACATTAAATTCTCAGGTAACAGCTCTGGTTGACATTCCTGCAGTCACCGTTCCAATTGCACAGTCCCTCAACATGAGACATCTGTGGCATTGTGTTGTGACTATTTTTTGAGAGAAATAAGCTTTTTGTGCATATGGACAATTTCTGCAATCTTTTATTTCAGCTCATGAAACATGGGACCTACACTTTACATGTTGCGTTTATATTTATGTTCAGTATACTTAGACGCTATTTAATTACTTTTCTCAATTTAGACCAGTCATTTGGTATGGCTAACATGCTAATCTTTGGCCAAACCCTGACATTTACTCAAAGCAAACCATCTGTTGCGTTTTCTGTTCCCAAGCTTGGAATACAAACTGATGCTCTGTTTCACCATTTTTGAAGTGATGGGGAAATGGAATATATCAGTTTGGATTCCAGACTTCTTTTTCTCCTCATCCATCTTTTCTCTGTGTTCTCCCCCATCCAGGTCCCATCGGTACGGACCCCGGGTCGCAGTAAGCCCCCTCTTGCGGGACTGCAGGAGCGCAACAAGGAGAACATGGGCCAGGTGACCGGACTTGGAGTCCCTCTTCAGAGCGGTGGGTTTAAAACCCTGGCTAGTCCGCAGCGTAACTTCAGCATTAACTCTGTCGCCAGCACTTATTCCGAGTTTGCGGTAATTTGTGTTTTTTTCCTGTGTCTTATTTTCCACATTTGACTGTTTCTATGCAGCAACACACGGTCTAGCCATGAGAGGGGGTTTGAGTGGAGAATTGTGGCTAATTGATAAATGTATTCTGTTTTTAGACAGGCTTAATCAACACAGTAATCGAATCGGTTCAATCAAGGTTTGTTTGAATGTGTGAATTGCCTAAACTAAAACCATACACATCAAATAATTATTCCTGTATCCAAATATATGCATGTCATTAACCACTAAGATACATTCTTCAAATGCTTCATCCCTGATTATGTTCACAGGTAACAGTAGTGTACCCTCTCTTGTTAGTGTGTCCTTGAGGGCTCTCAGGCTAGGCTGGGTGTCGCTATTTACTGATGTAACCTTTTTACATCCACACTCCTAATATCCTTTCTTCAGTCTTTCTCTGGCTGTCACTGTGGTTGTTTCTGCCTTTTTAAATGAAAATGTTTTTGGGAAATGTGCAATTACCAGAATTGCATATTTTCTAGATTTGTGTTTATTTACTATGAAATGAAAACTGAGGTAGTGTCCATTGCTATTTGTCGCTACTCAATTTGTTTCCACTGCACCATGGTCATGATCATTAGGATATGCTGTAGCAAAATATTTAGCATGAAAATTAGCATTTTCTAATTTAGATCATTGTGCCAACTGAACACTAGCCTGTTGATGTTGGGTGGGAAGGGAATATCTATGCTTATCTCTGTACCTTTGTCCACAGCGAGACCTCTCCAAGGCCACTAACACCAAGAGCAAGCCAGACATACTGAACTCCACCATTGCTCACCTTTGACCCCCTGACACCAGACAATGACGCGGTTGGTTGATTGACATCCTGTGTTTGTGTCCCATCAAGTCCCCACCAGCTGTCATTTTAAAGTGGATCACTATCCTTTTTTTGTCTGCGTTTGTAAATTTAAGGTAATACTATATGTATATACAGTGCCTTGCGAAAGTATTCGGCCCCCTTGAACTTTGCGACCTTTTGCCACATTTCAGGCTTCAAACATAAAGATATAAAACTGTATTTTTTTGTGAAGAATCAACAACAAGTGGGACACAATCATGAAGTGGAACGACATTTATTGGATATTTCAAACTTTTTGAACAAATCAAAAACTGAAAAATTGGGCGTGCAAAATTATTCAGCCCCCTTAAGTTAATACTTTGTAGCGCCACCTTTTGCTGCGATTACAGCTGTAAGTCGCTTGGGGTATGTCTTTATCAGTTTTGCACATCGAGAGACTGAAATGTTTTCCCATTCCTCCTTGCAAAACAGCTCGAGCTCAGTGAGGTTGGATGGAGAGCATTTGTGAACAGCAGTTTTCAGTTCTATCCACAGATTCTCGATTGGATTCAGGTCTGGACTTTGACTTGGCCATTCTAACACCTGGATATGTTTATTTTTGAACCATTCCATTGTAGATTTTGCTTTATGTTTTGGATCATTGTCTTGTTGGAAGACAAATCTCCGTCCCAGTCTCAGCTCAGGGATGGTGTGTTCAGCTGTGTTGCTTTTACGCCAAACATAACGTTTTGCATTGTTGCCAAAAAGTTCAATTTTGGTTTCATCTGACCAGAGCACCTTCTTCCACATGTTTGGTGTGTCTCCCAGGTGGCTTGTGGCAAACTTTAAACAACACTTTTTATGGATATCTTTAAGAAATGGCTTTCTTCTTGCCACTCTTCCATAAAGGCCAGATTTGTGCAATATACGACTGATTGTTGTCCTATGGACAGAGTCTCCCACCTCAGCTGTAGATCTCTGCAGTTCATCCAGAGTGATCATGGGCCTCTTGGCTGCATCTCTGATCAGTCTTCTCCTTGTATGAGCTGAAAGTTTAGAGGGACGGCCAGGTCTTGGTAGATTTGCAGTGGTCTGATACCCCTTCCATTTCAATATTATCGCTTGCACAGTGCTCCTTGGGTTGTTTAAAGCTTGGGAAATATTTTTGTATCCAAATCCGGCTTTAAACTTCTTCACAACAGTATCTCGGACCTGCCTGGTGTGTTCCTTGTTCTTCATGATGCTCTCTGCGCTTTTAACGGACCTCTGAGACTATCACAGTGCAGGTGCATTTATACGGAGACTTGATTACACACAGGTGGATTGTATTTATAATCATTAGTCATTTAGGTCAACATTGGATCATTCAGAGATCCTCACTGAACTTCTGGAGAGAGTTTGCTGCACTGAAAGTAAAGGGGCTGAATAATTTTGCATGCCCAATTTTTCAGTTTTTGATTTGTTAAAAAAGTTTGAAATATCCAATAAATGTCGTTCCACTTCATGATTTTGTCCCACTTGTTGTTGATTCTTCACAAAAAAATACAGTTTTATATCTTTATGTTTGAAGCCTGAAATGTGGCAAAAGGTCGCAAAGTTCAAGGGGGCCGAATACTTTCGCAAGGCACCGTATATATGTGTGTGTGTGTGTGTATACATGCATACATACATACATTCATTCATACATACATACGTGTGTATATATATATATATATGTTGTGTAAACTATGTAAGTGTTCGAATTAAAAAACCTTAAAGGTCATGTAATGAAATGTATCATATTGTAACAAACAATTTTTTGAAGCTCTAAAATGGCACGGATGACTATGTTCCTTGTATGTAGTAAGATGGAGCAGACAGTATTGCCTGCAATCTCGTGCTCCAGATGGTTTTGGTGAAAGAGGCTTGGGGTAGCCAGTGTTCGTTCTTTCCTTTTAAGCCAGGCTTTCACCATCTTATTATACTCAAAGCATACCGATCATGAATATTTTGCACATGTTTTCTATTGTATATTAAATCATTTATTTTACACTCATGAGTTATGTGCCGTCATCACTTTTTTTCCACAACTTGATTTTCTGTGTGCGTACAGTACCAGTCAAAGGTTTGGACACACCTACTCATTCAAGGGTTTTTCTTTATCTTTACTCTTTTCTACATTGTATAATAATAGTGAAGACATCAACTATGAAATAACACATATGGAATCATGTAGTAACAAAAAAATTGTTAAACAAATCAAAATATATTTTAGATTATTCAAAGTAGCCCCCCTTTGCCTTGACAGATTTGCACACTCTTGGAATTCTCTCATCCAGCTTCACCTGGAATGCTTTTCCAACAGTCTTGAAGGAGTTCCCACATGCTGAGCACTTGTTTGCTGCTTTTCCTTCACCCTGCGGTCCAACTCATCCCAAACATCTCAATTGGGTTGAGGTTGGGTGATTGGAGGCCAGGTCATCTGGGTTTGGCCGGAGTAGGCTGTCATTGTAAATAATAATTTGTTTTTAACTGACTTGCCTAGTTAAATACAAAAAAAAAAAAAAATCTGATGCAGCACTCCATCACTCTCCTTCTTGGTCAAATAGCCCTAACACAGTCTGGAGGTGTGTTGGGTCATTGTCCTGTTGAAAAACAAATGATAGTCCCACTAAGTGCAAACCAGATGGGATGGCGTATTGCTGCAGAATGCTGTGGTAGCCATGCTGGTTAATAGTGTGCCTTGAATTCTAAATAAATCACTGACAGTGTCACCAGCAAAGCATCACACTTCCTCCCCGTTGGGAACCACACATGCGGAGATCATCCGTTCACCTACTCTGCGTCTCACGAAGACGCAGCGGTTGGAACCAAAAATCTCAAATTTGGACTCATCAGACCAAAGGACAGATTTCCACCGGTCTAATGTCCATTGCTCATGTTTCTTGGCCCAAGTAAGTCTCTTCTTATTGGTGTCTTTAGTAGTGGTTTCTTTGCAGAAATTTGACCATGAAGGCCTGATTCACGCAGTCCCCTCTGAACAGTTGATGTTGAGATGTGTCTGTTACTTGAACTCTGTGAAGCAATTAATTTGGCTGCAATTTCTGGGGCTAAATAATGAACTTATCCTATGCAGCAGAGGTAACTCTGGGTCTTCCTTTCCTGTGGGGTCCTCATGAGAGCCAGTTTCATCATAGCGCTAGATGGTTTTTGAGAGTCCACTTGAAGAAACTTAAAGTTCTTGAAATTTTCCGGATTGATTGAACTTCATGTTTTAAAGTAATGAAGGGCTGTCGTTTCGCTTTGCTTATTTGAGCTGTTCTTGCCATAATATGGACTTGGTCTTTTACCAAATAGGGCTATCTTCTGTATACCAACCCTACCTTGCCACAACACAACTGATTGGCTCAAACGCATTAAGAAGGAAAGAAAATCCATAAACTTTTAACAAGGCACACCTGTTAATTGAAATGAAATTAAGCTGTTGTTGTCATGTTGTGTTGCTACCATGCTGTGCTTTCATGTGTTGCTGCCATGCTATGTTGTCGTTTTTGGTCTCTTTATGTAGTGTTGTGTTGTTTCTCTTGTCGTGATGTGTTTTTTGTCCTATATTTTTATTTAATTTAA
Organism: Oncorhynchus mykiss; assembly: GCF_057628025.1. Taxonomy (NCBI): domain Eukaryota; kingdom Metazoa; phylum Chordata; class Actinopteri; order Salmoniformes; family Salmonidae; genus Oncorhynchus; species Oncorhynchus mykiss. Next base: position 33,709,961 of record NC_143047.1, read on the forward strand.
TTATATTTTTAACCCCAGCCCCCATCCCCGCAGGAGGCCTTTTGGCAGGCCGTCATTGTATATAAGATTTTGTTCTTAACTGACTTGCCTATTTAAATAAAGTTTTAAAAGAAGAAAAAAAGCTGGTTGAGAGAATGCCAATATTGTGCCAAGCTGTCATTAAGACGAAGGGTGGCTATTTTGAAAAATCTAAAATATATTTTAATTTGTTTAACACTTTTTTGGTTACTACATGATTCCATAGAAAACCCCTTGAATGAGTAGGTGTGTCCAAACTTTTGACTGGTACTGTAGGTCACTATGTAGATAATTCAGTTCAGTTTCAAACCTTCACTGACTTGGTGCCTGCAGTCTGTATGTTCCTCCTGGCAATTTTGAGATACAATGTCGTACAGTAGATCATATCAATCATATTATTTTCTAGCCCAAAGGCCGGCAGATGGCGATATTGAGTTGTTTCATGATAATGTCCAAAGGCATTGTTTGCAGCTGGCTATAAGCCTGTAGCCGGTTCGTACATAAAACATTCTCCATTCAGGCTGCAAAGGCGTCGATTTCCTCCTTAATTTGATTTATTGGCGATAATGCCACAGGGAAAAAAACAGGGAAAGTATGTGTACTTTATGAAACACAATTTTGCGCCACCATGCTAGGGTGGCTAATGCGTGTTCACTCATGTTGGAAACTCTGAAATGTTACACTTGCTAACCTAGGTGGAAGAATCAGATTCTGAATTTCCCTCTTGGGTTTGGACCAGAATCAACCAATAGGAAGCTTTACGCAAATAACTTTAGTTCATTTTAAGTCACAGGTCCCGAGTTTCCGACATGACATGAACACAGCATAATACCTAGGAACGCTAGTCCCAGATGTGCATATAGCCTTTAGCCATTTAGGCTGCAGCAGTCTGTTGTTTACCGCTGGCTGAAAAAGGGGTGTAAGTAGAATCAATCAATAGGAAGCTTATATATATATATATATATATTATATATATTATATTATATTATATATATATATATATATATATATATATATATTATATATATTATATTATATTATATATATATATATATATATATATATATATATATAAAACATTTTTATTACTATTATTATTTTTTAAATTCTCACCATTAAATCAAGTTAAGGAGGAAATTGACACCCTTGCAGCGTGAATGGAGAATGTTTTATGTACTAACCTGTCCATGGGGGACACGAGTGTATATAGCTGGCTGCATCGTCATCTGCTGGCCTTGAGGTTAATTGCTCTCATTGTAATTTCGTTTAAAAAACATTTTTTATGTAATCAACCATATCAAAATGAGAAAATGACTGTTAATTGTAATTCTAAATCTTGTCTAATCAACAAATACATTTCTATGCATTCATTCTTTATCTCAAGTGTTATCTTTTTGCATAGCATGTCAAAGGTTTGTCTCTGTTAAGTTTAGGTTCTTGTTTTACCTTAGTGGTTTTATGTCGGGCAGAATTCGTGGAGTACCAACATCCGGTTGAAACAATTTGATTTTGTAGTTCAGAAGAAAACAATTCTGCCACACATCGGCATGGACGGCAGCAGTAGCAAGCTAGTTATGCACAACATTACTCTTACTACTATTTTCTGCATCGTATATTTTAAATGGATCACTTCGAGGAAGATTTAGTCGCTGCATTAAGAGAAATTGTCAAAGACGGAAACTGGCAATGTGTAGGAAAGAAGTGTGATTTTGACTCACCATGCACAAAGTAAGCAGTCCAAATAGCTAGAATAGCAGCAGCTAGCATATACACATTAGCTGCCCATGCCTATTCTAAAAAGATGGTCTAACTGCATGACTTCTCTACGTTTCCCCAAGGTTGTACTCTGAGGATGGTGAACACATTGTCCTGGTTCACACAGAAGATGACAGATTCTGGGCTATGGATTCATCCTGTCCCCATGAAGGTAGAAGTTAGCCTAATTGATGGCATCAGCACACAGCACTATTAATCACTCAGCACTATGCTATGGTAGCTTGCTGTTCTGATGATTAATTCATAAACAACTACGTGCCAAAGTGGCTATAGGATAAAGCAGAAGGATGAGAGTATGCTATAAGAACAAAATGATCATGGTCACCATACGATGATGTCTTTCATCATTACAACCACTGTCTTGGCGCAGGAGGCCCTCTTGACCTCGGTGACATTGAGGACCTGGGAGATGGGAAGAGGGTTCTGGTCTGTCCCTGGCATCACTTTGACTTCTGCCTGGAGACAGGTGCCTCTTCCATGGGACTACAGGTAGAGAGAGATGGTCTCCAGCAGAGCCTATTTATTCGTAGTATTCTAAATATAGGTTTCCTGAAACAGTGTGATAAAGGGAAGATTGATATGTATTACCACCATCGGCTTCATACAGAAGTCAATGTGGCATTAATGTGTGTGCTTGGGGGCGAGAGACAGGCATTTGGAGTTGCTTAGAGAAAGTACTGACACCCCTGAGACAATCGAGACGTCTTGAATTTTTCTTTCACTTTGAGAATGTGTAGATCACAAGCGGATGAAACAATCTAATTGAATCCCTTTTTATATTTACATATGTGACAGCTTTGCAAGAGGTGTGAAGACATTCACTAGGGAATGTACTGTATGTGTTATTAGAATTTGGTCATTGAATAACAACAGCTTATTAATCAATAATACCATGAGACTAAAATGAAAGTTTGTTTTTCTGTCTACAGAACCAGGTGTATGAGGTCAGAGTTGTCCAAGACATGATTTATATCAACACACAGAATGAGCTGTGTCTAAGTCCCATCCCAGAGACAGACACATCTAATGGTAAGGCGATAGTATACCTAATGAACAATGTACACCAATCACAGTTTTTTTTTTTTACAATTACATAAAGGAAAGTAGTGTAGCCTGGGTGACAGTCTGTTTCTGCACTCTTGCCATCTCCTTATGGAATTGTCATGCCAAACTTGTTGGCTTGATGATGAGCAGGCAAGAACACACAGATCTGAGAGCAGGCTAGTAGCTAAGATATTTTGTTCTGGCAAAGCTTTGAATGATGTTAAGTACATTAATAAGATATCTATTTTTGTCTCAGGCAAGTTGTCAGTAGATGATGTCGAGCCATCACCCTCTGAGGACACACTGTGCTTCTGGGCTACAAAGATCCTCTGCACACCAGACCCCAAAGAGAAGGCAAGCCCCATTCACACTAACCACCTCATGAAGTGTTAAACTGGGAGGGAATGGAGTGTTGGTTTGTGTTCATTAGGCACCAAATGAAGGAAAGAAAATGTCTGAAACAGGCAGAGACTCCCTGGACTTTCCATGGCAAAACATACAAAAATAGTTTTTGGTGGCATACACAGATTTGCAGATGTTATTTCGCTGCACCTGCAATGCTTGTATTTGACTATAGTGTAATGTTGATGATTTGTTCAACACTGCATATCTCACTGGCTCACTGACTTTGATCCAATCCCTGTAGGTAGCCATGACACTGGAGGTCCAGGAGAGGTGGAACAGTGGGGAGATAACAGAGGTGGGTCAGGCTACACCACCTGTCCAGCCAAGCAGGAAGGAGAACCTGACCGTACTGCAGCCGGGCAAAATCAAGCGTGGCAAAGGTGGCACACAGGTCAGTGTTAAGAACACTCTCTAATCACTCAGACCAGACAGGTTGGCAGTATGAACTAACACGTTCAGAATCTCTGAAATCGCAAAAAACTGAGCCTAAAATCCCATTGAACTATAGAGGGATTATTCTCATTAGCACTGTATGTAAATTGTAGTCCTGCATCCTAAATAACAGGCTCTCTTCTCACTATCTAGAACTGTCTGGTCAGCTTGCTGAAGAACAGAATGGCTTTAGGAAAGCCAGAACATGTATAGACCACATCTATACTGTCTCTACAGTGGTCCAGGCTAGAATTGAAGAGAGAGAACCAACTTTTGCCTGTTTTATTGGTTTTATGAAGGCTTTTGATTAGGTAAATAGAGACCTAATTGCTTTTAGACTGGGGTAAATCCATTTGAATTCGATCACTTTTTGACAACACCCTTTATTCAGGAGCACGTTGTGTCTCAACCACGGACACAACACAAAAAACCCAGATGATGGAAAGTAGGGTATAAGCTACAACATATGCGAATATGAAAAAAATCGGAGTTTACGCCTTTTTACATAATTGACATTAAAGGTAATTGTTTTTATATATATTTTTTACATTTAGTTTGAGAACCCTATTTGTTGTAAGCTTTTGAATTATATCAAACCGTTGATCTTTTCCAGTGATGATGACATGGATGTCTCATGGTATGGTGGGGTAATGCTAAATGGGTCAACTTTGAGCACATCTTATCTCCTGAATGTTTTGCATTCAGGTCCAAAACGTCACTTTCTGACCACTTCTTCCATGAGGAAACATGTCTGGAAAGTTCTGTTTAAATCAAAAGGGAAGCTGTCAAAAAGTCATTGAATTCATATGGATTTAACCACTCATTAAAATGGGAATTGATGGAAGATTCTCTGATGTTATCAAACCTCTTTATCTGGCTCCAGTTGCCTGTGTTCAGGTTAATGACCTGGTTTCCAACCCCTTACTGTGTATAGCAGGGAGACGTACTCTCACCCACTTTATTTACTCTATATGTTAATGATTTAGACCAAATGAAAAGGACCTTGGTTACTGTGCTTATTCTCAACTGTTTCAATCCTGTGTGTGTCCAGTGATGGACTATGGGGATCCAAAGTACATACTAATTGTAACAATGTTCCAAACAGAGCAATCCGCTGCTTTCTTGGTGTGCATAAACTGACTCGAAACCTGGCCATCTGTGGAGATATGGGTTGTGAAGGTAGTTAAAAAGGTGACATGGTACGTCTATGGAACAGACTGATGAATATGCCAGAACGCAGAATCACAAAAAAAGGGTTTGACTGGGAACTAGATAATTACCTATTTTTTGTGAAACTGATTTGCAGTATATATTCAGGAACAAATTACCATGTGGTGTTAACCAAATCTAGGACAAGCTTTTTCTGATCCACAAGGGAAAATGGGCAGCTGATATATGGTTTAGACCTAAAAACTTAGAACATACTGTCATCAAAGAGAACTATATCCCTGAACCATATGTCCTCCTGAACCTAACAAAAAGCCAAAGGTCAGTTTGTGCTCAACTCCCATCCGGCCCTCTCCCTCTGGCTTAGAGAAGGGTCGATTTAACACAGTGCCTGAAGAGGAGATCATTTGCCTACTGTGTTGGAAAAACAAAATCCATTTAGTGTTTTATAGCCCTTTGTATAACGATCTGAGACGTTATCTTCTGTGAAAATGTTTGGTGCTAAACCCTGAAGTATTGTGGTTACGGGACAAGCAGGGACTTGAAGTCTGTTTCAGGCAGGGGGTTTGAGATTGCTCAGTTTGTTTACACTGCCTGGAGAAGGAGAAATGTACTCTTTGTGTAGTGTACGGTTTGTGTAGTGGGGCTAGATGGTAGTTGTACTGTTTGTGTAGTGGGGCTAGATGGTAGCTGTACTGTTTGTGTAGTGGGGCTAGATGGTAGCTGTACTGTTTGTGTAGTGGGGCTAGATGGTAGCTGTACTGTTTGTGTAGTGGGGCTAGATGGTAGCTGTACTGTTTGTGTAGTGGGGCTAGATGGTAGCTGTACTGTTTGTGTAGTGGGGCTAGATAGTAGCTGTACTGTTTGTAGTGGGGCTAGATGGTAGCTGTACTGTTTGTGTAGTGGGGCTAGATGGTAGCTGTACTGTTTGTAGTGGGGCTAGATGGTAGCTGTACTGTTTGTGTAGTGGGGCTAGATGGTAGCTGTACTGTTTGTGTAGTGGGGCTAGATGGTAGCTGTACTGTTTGTGTAGTGGGGCTAGATGGTAGCTGTACTGTTTGTGTAGTGGGGCTAGATGGTAGCTGTACTGTTTGTGTAGTGGGGCTAGATGGTAGCTGTACTGTTTGTGTAGTGGGGCTAGATGGTAGCTGTACTGTTTGTGTAGTGGGGCTAGATGGTAGCTGTACTGTTTGTGTAGTGGGGCTAGATGGTAGCTGTACTGTTTGTGTAGTGGGGCTAGATGGTAGCTGTACTGTTTGTAGTGGGGCTAGATGGTAGCTGTACTGTTTGTGTAGTGGGGCTAGATGGTAGCTGTACTGTTTGTGTAGTGGGGCTAGATGGTAGCTGTACTGTTTGTAGTGGGGCTAGATGGTAGCTGTACTGTTTGTGTAGTGGGACTAGATGGTAGCTGTACTGTTTGTGTAGTGGGGCTAGATGGTAGCTGTACTGTTTGTAGTGGGGCTAGATGGTAGCTGTACTGTTTGTGTAGTGGGGCTAGATGGTAGCTGTACTGTTTGTAGTGGGGCTAGATGGTAGCTGTACTGTTTGTAGTGGGGCTAGATGGTAGCTGTACTGTTTGTGTAGTGGGGCTAGATGGTAGCTGTACTGTTTGTGTAGTGGGGCTAGATGGTAGCTGTACTGTTTGTGTAGTGGGGCTAGATGGTAGCTGTACTGTTTGTGTAGTGGGGCTAGATGGTAGCTGTACTGTTTGTGTAGTGGGGCTAGATAGTAGCTGTACTGTTTGTAGTGGGGCTAGATGGTAGCTGTACTGTTTGTGTAGTGGGGCTAGATGGTAGCTGTATTGTTTGTGTAGTGGGGCTAGATGGTAGCTGTACTGTTTGTGTAGTGGGGCTAGATGGTAGCTGTACTGTTTGTGTAGTGGGGCTAGATGGTAGCTGTACTGTTTGTAGTGGGGCTAGATGGTAGCTGTACTGTTTGTAGTGGGGCTAGATGGTAGCTGTACTGTTTGTGTAGTGGGGCTAGATGGTAGCTGTACTGTTTGTAGTGGGGCTAGATGGTAGCTGTACTGTTTGTAGTGGGGCTAGATGGTAGCTGTACTGTTTGTGTAGTGGGGCTAGATGGTAGCTGTACTGTTTGTAGTGGGGCTAGATGGTAGCTGTACTGTTTGTGTAGTGGGGCTAGATGGTAGCTGTACTGTTTGTGTAGTGGGGCTAGATGGTAGCTGTACTGTTTGTAGTGGGGCTAGATGGTAGCTGTACTGTTTGTAGTGGGGCTAGATGGTAGCTGTACTGTTTGTAGTGGGGCTAGATGGTAGCTGTACTGTTTGTAGTGGGGCTAGATGGTAGCTGTACTGTTTGTGTAGTGGGGCTAGATGGTAGCTGTACTGTTTGTGTAGTGGGGCTAGATGGTAGCTGTACTGTTTGTAGTGGGGCTAGATGGTAGCTGTACTGTTTGTGTAGTGGGGCTAGATGGTAGCTGTACTGTTTGTAGTGGGGCTAGATGGTAGCTGTACTGTTTGTAGTGGGGCTAGATGGTAGCTGTACTGTTTGTGTAGTGGGGCTAGATGGTAGCTGTACTGTTTGTAGTGGGGCTAGATGGTAGCTGTACTGTTTGTGTAGTGGGGCTAGATGGTAGCTGTACTGTTTGTGTAGTGGGGCTAGATGGTAGCTGTACTGTTTGTAGTGGGGCTAGATGGTAGCTGTACTGTTTGTGTAGTGGGGCTAGATGGTAGCTGTACTGTTTGTAGTGGGGCTAGATGGTAGCTGTACTGTTTGTGTAGTGGGGCTAGATGGTAGCTGTACTGTTTGTGTAGTGGGGCTAGATGGTAGCTGTACTGTTTGTAGTGGGGCTAGATGGTAGCTGTACTGTTTGTAGTGGGGCTAGATGGTAGCTGTACAGTTTGTAGTGGGGCTAGATGGTAGCTGTACTGTTTGTAGTGGGGCTAGATGGTAGCTGTACTGTTTGTGTAGTGGGGCTAGATGGTAGCTGTACTGTTTGTAGTGGGGCTAGATGGTAGCTGTACTGTTTGTAGTGGGGCTAGATGGTAGCTGTACTGTTTGTGTAGTGGGGCTAGATGGTAGCTGTACTGTTTGTAATGTACTGTTTGTGTAGTGGGGCTAGATGGTAGCTGTACTGTTTGTAATGTACTGTTTGTGTAGTGGGGCTAGATGGTAGCTGTACTGTTTGTAATGTACTGTTTGTGTAGTGGGGCTAGATGGTAGCTGTACTTGCCATGATTATTGTACAGTATATGCATATAATTTGTACAATCTTATTTTGTGTTGAGTACAAGGAAAATGGTGCTGTGTTTAGTAGTGTCTTGTAAGCCCATGTGGGCTGGGTGCCAGTAGATACTTAAATCAATCACAATCAATCATGTAGCCTAACAAATAGAAGACCAAACACGACAATGACAATAGACACAGGTAATGGTACGGTTGAGAAAAAGGCCATGCCATGCCAGTATTGAACTACACAACTCCTAGATTAACAAAATGGGCATGCTAACTACCCACTGTCACAATAAAATAATCTCTTCGGAAGTCAAAGTTTATTTGTCACTTGCACAGGATACAACAGGTGTGAAACAGTGCAGTGACATGCTTACTTGCAAGCTCTTTCCCAACAATGCAGTATTCAATATAAAGGTAAGACAAATAATACGAAGGAAAAACAGTAGGAAAAAACTAGATGGTAAGCTCTATACAGGATCAGTACCAGCACCATCATTTCAATGTGCAGGGATACTGGAGTAGTTGAGCTAGATGTGTGAGCATGGGTAAAAGTGACTGTCAGCAGTATAAATAATAAAATAAATACAAGCAGTAGCGTAAATGGTGTGTGTTCATGTGTAATGTGTGTGGCATTAGCATTCGTTGTCATGGTATTAGCATTCGTTGTCATGGTATTAGCATTCATTGTCATGGTATTAGCATTCATTGTCATGGTATTAGCATTCATTGTCATGGTATTAGCATTCATTGTCATGGTATTAGCATTCATTGTCATGGTATTAGCATTCGTTGTCATGGTATTATCATTGTCATGGTATTAGCATTCATTGTCATGGTATTAGCATTCGTTGTCATGGTATTAGCATTCGTTGTCATGGTATTAGCATTCGTTGTCATGCCATTAGTACATACAGTACGGACGAAGGCTATAGAACTGCAACATTCCATGCTTCATCAATGATGATTGATATGAGCGTGTGTGTTTACTATGTGTCTGACCAGGCTAGCAGGATAGCCCTCCTCCACTCCCTGGCTAACATAGAGCAGTGGGCTATAGACCTGTCCTGGGACGTCATCGCTCGCTTCTCATCGGTCAGACTGGACACTGGAGAGCCCCTGCCCCGCCAGTTCTTCAGCGACTTTGTCAAAGTGGCCGGAGACGAGGCCAAGGTCAGTGTCTGAACATATATTTCATTAATGTGGTCTGTTACGTGTTGTTTTAAGTATAGTTCACTTTCTGAAGTTTCAGCTTATTTTTTTCAAACAAGCTGGGGGGAAAAGTGGAATATTCCTTTAAGAATGATGCACATTATTGTTATGTATGTCTGTTGTTCAAACGTCTGTACATCAGATATTGGTAGTCCAAGTATATTTACTATGTTTATATTTCTATAATACTGCAAGACAGTGTTCCTCAAGGAGGATAAAAAGTGGTAGTACTGTATCAGTTGTGAGTATTGGATGGACTGTTACCCTGGGAATACAATGAATTTCTACGGTTCCCAACAGCATTATCACTTACTAGAGACGAGGATCACAGAACTCGACAGCTTCTTTGGTGCGTTACCTGTTCATAATGGTGGGTGGTTCGCTGGCTTCTCCAGACTAAGGCCCGGCTTCAATCCGATCTCTTTTGTAGACAATGCGTCTTTGGAAAGGCAATGTTCCCCGTGTTCGTGGAGATCTAATTCACAGTGAACTCTGCATATTTCGGCTCAATCGGAAATTAACTTTTAAGTATCACGCGTGCTATAATGCAGATTGGATTTAATCCTGGCCTAACTAACTATTAATATCATCACAGTTGGTTTTATGAAAAAATACATTACATTTTCAGTGCAGCCAGTGTAAGTTGAGCTTTCTCCGCTCGTCTCCACAGGACTGTGGCAGTCAGCAACGGATACGTCCCACGACCTTCTGGCGAGGCTAGCCATTGTGCATATGGTACATGAAGCCAGGTACAGCATCCACCTGAATTACAGCACCAACAGAATATGATTATGTTACCAGTGCAGTGGAAGCATTATGGTCCCTATTACCTTGACACATCTTCTAATACACCCATGGGGTTAACATTATCTGAAAGGTTTGGATAGGTGTGAGAAATGTCACTCCTCCTTGGCCACAAATACCCACAGGGTGGCTAAAACAAAAAATGGATGAAATTCTTGTCTTTTCAAAATCGACTGGACTCGGGGAAAGTACATCTACCTAACTCCCTCTCTCTCCTCCTGCAAGGGGCCTAGATGTGCACCCCCAGACCCTCTCCCGCTTCGCTGCCCAGGGGGACTGCAGCTCTGTGGAGGTGCTGGAGGTTATCTACCGGGATGAGATCACTCACGTGGCCGCCGGGCTCCGCTGGTTCACCTACATCTGTTCACAGGAAGAACGGGTATGTCTATAAGGAGGCCATTATTTAACTACAGTTTAGTAGACTGAACAGAGCATAAATAGTTTCCTCTTTATAATGCACATTGTTGAAGAAATGTTTCAAATAAAGTCACTGCCACATTACAATTGGTTTTATGGTGAATGTAGTAAATCACTGGCCTGGTAACACAGCCACCATAGTTGATGCAGCTGTGCCTCATCTAAAATGACATCCAAAACTGTAATACATTTTGGTAGCTAATATTCAGCTTTCCTGATGCTCTTTTTAGGATTGCTTATCTACTTTCCATGACTTGGTGAAGCAGCACTTCAAAGGTTACCTGAAGCCTCCTTTTAACACAGAGGGTAGGAAGACAGCAGGGATGACAGAGGAGGTATGATGACACCCTAAACACATTCACACTAGCTAACGGCAGCTAGCTTTATGACTAAAAGGAAACATGCAGTCAGTGTTTCCCAACCCTCTCTTAACCACCAGACATTTATGTTCTACCACTTCACTGATACATCCTTATCACTAATGAACTAATTAGCCTACCAAGCACTTGATTAGTTGAATCAACAGGGCTAAAATAAAAAATGTAATCCTCCGAGGGGGTTGGACAACACTGGTCTAATTCACACCCACTTTATCAAGTTAAGTGAATAAATACATTTCCTTCAATGTTTTGTTTAAAACTTAGTGAAATGCTACAATTCTGAACTTTCTTTCTCTCTTCCATAGTGGTACGTGCCTCTTGTAAAGCCTCCCAGTTAACAGACAATGCCCCCGAGACCAGCATGCTGTGACGAACACAGTTGTAAAGCCTCACAGTTAACAGACAACGTCCCCGAGACCAGCATGCTGTGACGAACACAGCTGCTGCGTCCCAGCGGGTGGAGGAAGCAGATTCACACCAAATCTCATAACACCTGGATGAAGGCCAAACTGTTACTATTATAAAGGTTTAAACTCAAACATGTCAGGAGCCGTATCAATGTGGCATTGCAATCTAATATCTGAGCCCAATGTAGATGACGTGGCATTCGATCATTGGTTAATTTGTGCAACGCTACTGCAATGTAGTCGGCCTGGAACGGTACCATTTAGTCCCCTGGGAAGAGTACATCTCTAAAACAGACCCCACCATCTCTACAACTGTGATAAATATTACCAAGTCCAATGCATAATATGGTAATGGATAATGTCATAGAGCAAATGACAAAGGCAACAGAACATTGTAAATGTTTATTTATGCAAATACAACTGTTATTTTGGTAGTCTAACGGGTTTGAGGGTTTTGCATTCGACAACAAACTACTCACACACAACAGTCTCTCCATGATATCACTATTATTACATTCATGTGTTCCATAGGCTATCAGGAAATAGTTTCCACTAGGTGTAAAATAAGAGAAAACGTTTTTGAAACAGAGGGTCGTTACTACCTGGACTTGAACAATAAGAAATGCTCATTTTTAGTTTCAAAACGTTTTGCCACGGTGTTCCCTGCTGAACACTACTCTTGTGTGTACTCTTAAATATGTTGTCTTAAAACAGACATAGTATAGATCCTTTATTTTTTACAGGAAATGTATCTAATCAAATAACATTAAAGTAGGTTGTTGTTTTGTGTTTTAATGCACAGCGTGTAGCTGTGTCAATGAGTTCTCCTCTCCAGCTGAATGTAATTTAGTTCTGTTACTGTGGAACAGGCACTCCTGCTTGGGAGGGCCAGATCTGTTCTGGAAGCTCTGATGGAGATATCCGTTGTAGAAGTCCGCTGCCGACAGTCTCTTCTTCAGCATCACCGCCTTGAATCCCACCCAGCCGTCCTTGACCACCGAACACACAAAAAGTGCTTGTCATCATTTTCTTATGGGATCCATCAAGTTAATTATTTATATTATGCCATGATACATCAGGAAGTGAATTATTTGTCATTAATATTAGACATATTTCAATAAGACAAAATTTGAGGTGTTTTGACATAATAGTAAACCATGGAAAGTGTCAAGGATGAAAAGCCTGGCTCACGCACCTTACAACAGACAGCCAAGGTGTTGGACTCTTTCTGATAACTCATAGATCCTGGCACAGGTATCCTCCCTCGACCTGTCATTAAAACAATCACAACCTTTCTCAACCTAAAATATTCAAAACGGATGTTACCAGACAGATTGTGGACTCCAGCACTACTGCTGCCGGTCCACACAGCTACTTACTGCATACTGATTGAACTAGCTGACTGAGTCAACCACCATCTACCACCAAGCAGTGGTGGAAACAATGAAGAGTCCTGATTAAAAGAGGAAATTACCTGATGGTGAAATGTTGCACTTGCCAGCAAAGTCCAGCAGCTTTATGGTGTTGCCCATCCAAATTGTTCTCAATGGGATCTAATGAGAGAGAAGAGGAGGGCGTTATTTTAACACTCTTGGACAATGTGTGTTGAGAGGCCGGTCATAGTAAATCAAGGTCATGTTCAGTATGCACAGAATTAGAAAATCATCTTGAAACAGGTGAGGGACGGCCTGAAATCACCCAATAAGACTGCTCACTTTAGTTTGAAGTTTTCTGACTTCTAGTTTCGTGCCAACTGAACATGACTGGTCTGTCTTATTACCCGGGATGCGATGGCACGAAACAGGCAGTCGATCTGGACACAGGTCTGCTCCTCCCATACGATCCAGCTCATCGATGTGCTGATTTTAGGGGCTGTTGAGAAGAGTCAACTCTAAGCTGAGGCATAAATGGGTGCTTAGAAAGTACATGCAGCTTTCGCAGTAAGTTGCAATTCTTGCTGATTGTTTATCATTCAAATTGTAATTACTACTAGCATCAAATGTCTGGTTGAGTAAATAAATGTTCTTACCTAAAGTGGCACCGTCTTGAGCTTGCTCCCTTCGGTTTGTGATTCTCTCTGGAAGGGTCCTTAATGTGTCAATCAACTGTTCAAGCAAAATAAGAAAGGTCCCATATAAGAGGGCTTACATTAACCATGACTGGTTTCTGACAAGCCTCTTCAAACGGATTACGCTCTGTGGATCTACGCCCCAAATGAGTGAGCTCAAATCACACCCTATTCCCCATGTAGTGCACTACATTTGACCAACAGAGTCACATAAGACTCGAGCCACATAGTACACTCGATGGGAATAGGGTGCTATAACTACACAGTGTGAAGTGCACTCACCAGCTGGGCTCCCTTGGTGGCCAGAGTAGCTCCTAGCTGGTCAGCTGTGAAGTTGTCTGGGACCTGGTAGATCTCCTGATGAAGAATGGGACCCACATCAAACCTGTAACAGAGACCAAAGACACACCGAGGTTTACAGTAACAAAGACACACACTGCAGTTTACTGTAACAGACAATGAGGTTTACTGTAACACAGATCAGAGATACACTGAGGTGCAAAGGTTTCATGATCTTTGACTTGAGGAATAGTAGTATGTGCTTTGACAGTGAATACGGTAGTAGAGTACACTATTATATATAGGCCTATTGAAATCTGATGGCCTCTGGAGACATTATGGTGCAGTTTCCTGGACCCAGATAAAGCTGTCCTGTACAGGGCTATAACACATGCTCAATGGGGAAAATCACCATTAAAAAGGCTTTTCAGTCCAGGATTAGGTTGGGAAACCATCCCTAAATATGCATTTGAACAAACAACCATCTGCTAATGTCATCCCTCACTTTTGCTTGTCAATAGTAGGTCCATGTTACTGGCAGATGACTGGTCCCTTTCATGACTTACCCTTCCTCCCTCAGCACCATGAGGAAAGGAAGAGAGGAAAGGAGGGAAAGGGCCAGAAAGTAGCTCTGGGTCATGTTAGCCTACCTCTTTGGTCGTATCTGCATGACGCTGACCCCGGTGATAGTGTCTCCGTGTAGGATGGTGTGGAACACTGGGGCGGGGCCGCGCCATCTGGGGAGAAGGCTGGGGTGGACATTCAGGATCCCACTGGAATAGAGGCAAAAGACACATATGCTGCAACTATCACAATCAAACAGATTGGACACAGTCAGGGTTTGACTCTTTGGAGGTGTTCATAAGATTGACACTTCTTGGAGCGTCTGCTGCTTGTGTAGCTGATATGGAACATAGTAGCTACTATGGAGCAAGTGATGTCGCCCGCCCTGAGATCTACAAGTACATTCTGGGTCAGTGGTAATGACAATGCTTATTTTGGTGGCAAGTCAGAGTGTTGTGTGCAGGTCCCTGGTTTGCACCCAGCTAGGGGCACACAGGGACGGAAGCTATAACGTTACACTTGTATTGCATGAATCACTTTCAGAGAAGTTACTCACCATGGAAACTGGTTGATAAGTCCTTCCCGAAGCAAGCAGCCAAACGACACCACCACCCCGACATCGAACCGCCCTTGAAGATCCCCGAGAGGCCAGACATGAACGGGCAGTTTGTTTTGATCAGCAAACTTCTTCACAGGGACGTCATTGGATAGTGTGACAACCTCAAGTGATTCCACAATTCGGTCATTGGAGTCCCTGTGACAAATAATGACAGCAAACAACTGACATTAGGCGACGAGAAGTTACTCTAGCCTGGTCCCAGATCTGTTCGCACTGTTGCTCCAACTCTTATGAGACAGCACAAACAGATATTGGACCAGGTTAAAGTTACTCACTGCAAAGACTCTCTCCTCTTTGCTCACTGGCATGTAAATTGTTGTGGGTGTCATACCTTGACGCAGAGAGCAGCTTGAGGGATTCTACAGCAAAATCATCTGTCCCAAAGAAAAGGACCCTCCAAGGTGGTTCTGTTGATAAGTAGTTCCTAGTGGCAAATAGGCGAGTCTTGCCAGGGACTTGTCCACAACGCCTATGTTTCTCCGGCGTTCTTTTGACCCACACGCCAACAGATGCATGCCTCTGGGTGCAATAATTGCAAAAGCCATGGAGTATTTTCAGACCCATTACTTTTGCCTTGACATTGTTCCACATCTTCTGTCATTGGTCGGGCGGGCATCTACTAATGCCACCAGTGTGTCAAAATTAGCTAGCAATGCTCGACTCCAGTATGGCTAGTTTATTCGTCAAGACAAGCTCAACAAATTACACGAGGGCCCCTCTAGAATTAAGATTTATTCGTGTGACACTGTTACCTTTAGCGTTAATTAATATTGTCCAACATGTAGCTTGATTAATGTCAGCTATAACGTTAAGGTATTTCTACATACGGGCGCCGCCATATTTTTTCTTGACATACACCATGTTTCCGGTTCTATCGAAAATAGTTCTCCCTTCGTTTGATCAGACACTTTTAGTTCCGACTAGACAGTGACGCCTTGATCAGACCGATAGTGCTCTGCGCACAATAGAACGCAGCATCATCTGGATATGGGTGCAACAAAAGTTCAACATTCACCTACTGCTACCATTTCTGTCAATTCGTCTACGAATACAGTTTGACGCATACATTTTTTAAATCCTATGTTTAGCACCACATAGAACGCATTGCAACTGCCTCTGCAAAGCAGCGTTCCATTGGAATGAATGTACTTCTGGAGTCCCGGAATGAAGTGCACGGTCCGTGTGATCGAGGCGTGAGTCCCTGTGCAGAGAGGTATATTATGTGGTCCAAACCTTCAGAGAGAATCAAGTTCTCTCCCATGAAACTGAACTGTTTCTTTTTTTCCTCACAGAGAAGGGATATTATATGTGTAAATAATTGACTTTATTCCAACCACAACCAATGGGACTCCCTTAAAACACACCACTTTGAAACAACTATGACCAGAAATTACTTTTCATTGCAGGTTATGATCTGAGAGCATTTTCGCTAACCCAAACCCTAACCCTTTTCCTAACCTTAATCTAAGTATCCTTTTTACTAGATTACTTGTAGTTTTTCATGTTTTCTGTCTGTAATTATTTTGTAATGAATTGGTGCTGCCTATTTTGGCCAGGGCGCTCTTGAAAAATATATTTTAATCTCAATGAGCCCTTCCTGGTTAAATAAAGGTAAAAAAAAATGTTTTAAAAAATCCTAACCTGCTATGTTGATTCTCCTTACCTGCTGCGTAAAATCTCCTAACCCGCTACAAAAAAAGTAACTTCTGGTCGTAGCTGTATCGAAGTAGTGTGTTTTTAGGGTATCTTCACAACCAACCAACAAAATTATTTGTTATTTGAGTATCCTCATCCCGTTCGATTTTTAAAGTGTTGGCAAATAATGTCTTTGTGTTCACAAAACAGTTTAACTCACTCACTTAAAAGGCCAGCCTACTTCTTTCTCCTCTGCTAAGGTATGGTAGATGACCTGGAGGTCATTTACCTTTAACTGTAAAACATACTTGCCATAAAGAAATAAAAATCAATTTAAGTCTCTTGTTTAACAGAGATATCAAGACAGTTCCACATATGCCAGATGTTTGACCAAACACAGACTGTTTTCCTCCCATGTCTACAAACTGCAATGGCAAGGTCCCAGCAAGGCTAACTAAACAGTAACCAAGCAACCCTGGTCACTGACCTTGTCGATGCAAGGATAATGCCCCCCCAATGTAGAGTTTAAAAGCTTGAGTACAGGATTGATTCCATTCCATTGAGTTAGGAGAAGATTGTAATGAAGTCAGCCCAGTTATGGTGCAGTACACTATGCATTAGTTTACAGTAGCCTAATGAAGCATTCACAACTTCTTATCATTGAGAAAGAAAAGACTGCCATCACTATAAGGAGGCTGTTTCACCTGTCTCAAAATTTCTCTCAGCAATAACATCCCCAACTACTTCCAGACTATGCATTCTTTAATAAATGAAGAACACATTGCACCACATAAAAAGTCCCCATCTCCCCAGCTATAAAGGGAACATTTACAGATGCCATATAGTCATAATCAAGAGACTCAATGAACCAATCTCCTCCCACATGCACTTTGGAAAGCCTCTCCTCTGCGTTGTGTATGTTCAACAGGTAGAATCATGTTCCCTACTGCACTACCTCCCTTCTCCGAGTCAGGCTGTGAGAGAAACAGACCCTGGTAAGTGAGTAAATTGTTTTCATTACTTTAAAGCTACTGTCTGCAAATGGTATATCATTTTTTTTACTTTTAAATTAATGATATATAGCCATTGGTTAGGAGGACTTGTAGTGTATATTTTTTTGTTTGGATTGTTAACGCTTATAGCAACTTTTATTGATAGGATGTTTGGATCATAATTAATAGGATCATTGGGGTAATATGATTGATAACCATCATCTTTTGATGTGTACTATACACACAGAGAGTCAACCATTAGATTATCTACATTTACATTTAAATTTGTTTATGGGATGGGAGTATGTTTCGATTGAACCTCGAACATTTTATTGGCGCCTCAACGTTGTTTTGAGTGTAGAGATGGAATTGCGGCACAAAGAAGGCAGTGCTTTGGATAAACTCTCAGTTTATAAGGTGGATGTGTATGTTTCCCTTTGGTCCACTAATTCAACGCAGACTAAAGCTTTGTTTTTGACGGTTGAGAAGCCCAGTAAAAAGGTGTGCTAGATACTACCATCCCAGGAATACTACCATGCAACTTTCTAATGGGAACCAAGCCATAATAAAAGTTACATTTACATAACTATGATTATTATTATGTGTAAGTGTTGATCTTGTATTCTTGACTAAGGGAATACATTGTCATTCTGATTTATGTCAACAGTCATTGCAGATTTCATCCACTTCAGACATGTTTCGTGTGTGGATCAAACTCTGTCTCCTCTTGCCAGGTAATGCTATCCCTTCACACGTACACCTTTCACTGAAACATCAAAAGTCCCCTGATTCATTTTGCCATAAAACCACAACAACAAGTGGAAGCATGTTTTTGATTTGGGGCGGCAGGGTAGCCTAGTGGTTAGAGCATTGGACTAGTAACTGGAAGGTTGCAAGTTCAAACCCCCGAGCTGACAAGGTACAAATCTGTAGTTCTGCCCCTGAACAGGCAGTTAACCCACTGTTCCTAGGCCGTCATTGAAAATAAGTGTTTGTTCTTAACTGACTTGCCTAGTTAAATAAAATAATTAAAATATAATTTGTTTTGTCATAACACTACGCTCAGTGCATGTCCACTATACTGCACTTCCAGGGGTAAGTAGCTTCATGATCCACAACACCCTCCACAGCCTGTGCTTGGAGGACTTCCCCAAGACGGGCCTGGTTCAGCTGAATAAATGCAACCTGGACTCAGTTCTCCAGCAGTGGATCTGGAGGGACCAGAGTCTCCTGGAGCGTGTGGGGACCTCCAGGTGCCTGTCGGCCCACCACTCTGACCCTGTCCAGACTGTACCCTGTGAGGGGGTAGAGGATGGGGGGCTGCGGTGGGGGTGTGAGTTGAACAGGCTGATCAGTCAGAACAGTTCTCTGGAGCTCTCCACAGACGGGAAACGACTGAAGCTGTCCCACAGGAGCAAGCAGACCAAGTGGAGGTCTCTGGATGAAGGGGATATATGCCAGGAGAGGCTCAGTAAGTGATTGTTGTTGCCTCAATAGTTTTTTAATCGCTTAATTTACATTTAACACTGACTGTATAACAAATCCTCATGGCATGAAATTGGATCTTTGTGTAAATTGACTTACATGAGTGAAGCTCTAGAATGAGCCAAATAAGCACTCAAGATGTTGAAAATAATGTAACATTTTCATCTCCTTTTGAATGATTGACTTCATCACAAGTTAGCAGTTGTTAGATTGGGGCTTTGTGTGAATTGATACAGCATGGGCCTCTCAAACCTAGGCTAGAAGATATTAACTCAATGTCGTTCCACAATAGTCCTAAAGCCCACCTTGGCCACATGGTGCCATTGTGGCCACCATTTTGTCAGCATAAAAACTAACACAGGGGATGGTGATGCAACATGTGTTTGTATATTTGTATTGGCACCTGCAGGATCCAAAAGGGCATCGAGCGATCCCGATGAGTTTGAGGTGAAACCTGCGGAAGAGCAGAAAGCGGGGCCTCCTGGTATGACCGATGAACAGAAAGAATTCCTCAGATGGTTCTATCGCACCGAGGACCGTAAGTTATGCTCTTTACAAAGCTAAATTTTTCCCACTACCGAGCTGAGCCAAACTGAGTTAAGCTGTTCTGTGCCTTGCTGGAAAGGACAATGAGGAAGGAAAATAGCCAAGCCAGCACAGTACAGATAAGGTTGGCTTGATAGTGTGAAAAGGGTATTATTAGTGTTGTATTAGGTTAATGTTGGGGTAGCAAACTGATCCATGGCCATTGTTTGGGAAATTACAAGTAAAATAGATACAGTGCCTTGCGAAAGTATTCTGCCCCCTTGAACTTTGCGACCTTTTGCCACATTTCAGGCTTCAAACATAAAGATATAAAACTGTATTTTTTTGTGAAGAATCAACAACAAGTGGGACACAATCATGAAGTGGAACGACATTTATTGGATATTTCAAACTTTTTTAACAAATCAAAAACTGAAAAATTGGGCGTGCAAAATTATTCAGCCCCCTTTACTTTCAGTGCAGCAAACTCTCTCCAGAAGTTCAGTGAGGATCTCTGAATGATCCAATGTTGACCTAAATGACTAATGATGATAAATACAATCCACCTGTGTGTAATCAAGTCTCCGTATAAATGCACCTGCACTGTGATAGTCTCAGAGGTCCGTTAGAAGCGCAGAGAGCATCATGAAGAACAAGGAACACACCAGGCAGGTCCGAGATACTGTTGTGAAGAAGTTTAAAGCCGGATTTGGATACAAAAAGATTTCCCAAGCTTTAAACATCCCAAGGAGCACTGTGCAAGCGATAATATTGAAATGGAAGGAGTATCAGACCACTGCAAATCTACCAAGACCTGGCCGTCCCTCTAAACTTTCAGCTCATACAAGGAGAAGACTGATCAGAGATGCAGCCAAGAGGCCCATGATCACTCTGGATGAACTGCAGAGATCTACAGCTGAGGTGGGAGACTCTGTCCATAGGACAACAATCAGTCGTATATTGCACAAATCTGGCCTTTATGGAAGAGTGGCAAGAAGAAAGCCATTTCTTAAAGATATCCATAAAAAGTGTTGTTTAAAGTTTGCCACAAGCCACCTGGGAGACACACCAAACATGTGGAAGAAGGTGCTCTGGACAGATGAAACCAAAATTGAACTTTTTGGCAACAATGCAAAACGTTATGTTTGGCGTAAAAGCAACACAGCTCATCACCCTGAACACACCATCCCCACTGTCAAACATGGTGGTGGCAGCATCATGGTTTGGGCCTGCTTTTTTTCAGCAGGGACAGGGAAGATGGTTAAAATTGATGGGAAGATGGATGGAGCCAAATACAGGACCATTCTGGAAGAAAACCTGATGGAGTCTGCAAAAGACCTGAGACTGGGACGGAGATTTGTCTTCCAACAAGACAATGATCCAAAACATAAAGCAAAATCTACAATGGAATGGTTCAAAAATAAACATATCCAGGTGTTAGAATGGCCAAGTCAAAGTCCAGACCTGAATCCAATCGAGAATCTGTGGAAAGAACTGAAAACTGCTGTTCACAAATGCTCTCCATCCAACCTCACTGAGCTTGAGCTGTTTTGCAAGGAGGAATGGGAACAAAATGTCAGTCTCTCGATATGCAAAACTGATAGAGACATACCCCAAGCGACTTACAGCTGTAATCGTAGCAAAAGGTGGCGCTACAAAGTATTAACTTAAGGGGGCTGAATAATTTTGCACGCCCAATTTTTCAGTTTTTGATTTGTTAAAAAAGTTTGAAATATCCAATAAATGTTGTTCCACTTCATGATTGTGTCCCACTTGTTGTTGATTCTTCACAAAAAAATACAGTTTTATATCTTTATGTTTGAAGCCTGAAATGTGGCAAAAGGTTGCAAAGTTCAAGGGGGCCGAATACTTTCGCAAGGCACTGTATGATTGGATTGTTCTTAAGTAAGCTATTTGATATGACAGCTCCATTATGTAATCCAGCTCCATGACGTTATCCAGCTCCATTACGTTATCCAGCTCCATTATGTTATCCAGCTCCATTATGTTATCCAGCTCCATTATGTTATTCAGCTCCATTACGTTATCCAGCTCCATTATGTTATCCAGCTCCATTATGTTATCCAGCTCCATTATGTTATCCAGCTCCATTATGTTATTCAGCTCCATTACGTTATCCAGCTCCATTACGTTATCCAGCTCCATTATGTTATTCAGCTCCATTACGTTATCCAGCTCCATTACGTTATCCAGCTCCATTACGTTATCCAGCTCCATTACGTTATCCAGCTCCATTATGTTATCCAGCTCCATTATGTTATCCAGCTCCATTATGTTATTCAGCTCCATTACGTTATCCAGCTCCATTATGTTATCCAGCTCCATTATGTTATCCAGCTCCATTATGTTATCCAGCTCCATTATGTTATTCAGCTCCATTATGTTATTCAGCTCCATTATGTCATCCAGCTCCATTATGTTATTCAGCTCCATTATGTTATTCAGCTCCATTACGTTATCCAGCTCCATTATGTTATTCAGCTCCATTATGTTATTCAGCTCCATTACGTTATCCAGCTCCATTATGTTATTCAGCTCCATTATGTTATCCAGCTCCATTATGTTATCCAGCTCCATTATGTTATCCAGCTCCATTATGTTATCCTACTGAGCAGTTTGTTCTTACAATATATACTCAGTTAATCAGTTTTCACTTTTCATGGCACTGTAGTGGTGGTGGTGTCATTTATGTGATCTGATCCCAAAGCCTCCATAAAGGGATTGGTTATAGTGAAGCGCTTTTTCTCATAGTCAGATTTACATGGTAGTAAACTTTTATTCTCGCCAAGTCTGTAAAAAAAAAATATGTTAAGTGCACAGTTGGTCCAAGTTCCAATGTTTTGTATTTGATCACCTCTGAAATGTCCTGTGGGGTTTTATAACGGTGGGAAGATTTTCCGCAGTTACAACTGTGTGTTTTTGTCGTCACAGCAACTCCCTGGAAGTTTGCGATGCTGGCTCTGTCCTTCGCTGCCCTTCTGCTGGGCTGTCTGCTTCTGGGAATGGGCTCCATGGCGAACAAGTAAGCCCCTATCTGACACTTACTCAACTTAAGTAGACTAATGTCTACCCACTCAACTCAAAAATACTAATGTAATACACTGTCATTCTAAACAATAAATATCTCATGTGTCTTCAATTATGAAACATGGTGAAGATACTTATGGTCAACAACAGTAAATGATCCAAACAAAGTGTTCATCCCAAATAACACCCTAGCCTTATGGCCCCTGGTCAAAAGTAGTGCACTATGTAGGGAATACGGTTCCATTTGGGATGCAACCAAAGGCTCTGTGGAACCTAAATAAAGGACCTGTTATGGAAGAAAACAAAAGAAATCGCCATATTTGTGCGTGCTGGTCTGGCCATCTTTATTTACATCACAGTGACTACATTTCCCATCATCCTCCACACAGAAACCGGAATAAGATAGCCAAGTACAAGGCGGCGGCTCTGGCCATGAAGCCGGAGGCGGAAGAACTACAGGTCATCGTCACGGAAGTTGGAGGTCAAAGAACTAACTCTGTCAACAGTGCCTATGTCCAGGTCAGTATGAGCCCATCTGAGATCCCAGTGAGCCAGGCCAAGCCCCTCCAGGACAACGGGGAGGTAGAGGGGCTCAAACCGGGGGACATTGTGGTGACCTGGAATGACGGGAACGTGTCCAGCCTGTACCCCGAGCCTGAGGGGGAAGTGGAGGTGTTGGCGGAGGTAGAGAAAGAGGAGGTGTTGAAGAAAGAGGAGGTGGTTGAGGTAGAGAAAGAGGAGGCAGAAGAGGGAGTGGTGGTAGAGGGATGAAGGAGAGAGATATAACAGCCACGTTCCTCATTACTGCTCCTCTGCAGAGGCAGAACAGAAACTCCTATTTACTTAGGAATAACTGTCCTTTTAAGTTGTTTTATTTTGACCTGTAACTTAAACAACCACTGTCTGTTTAATTACTGTAATGCCCATTTTACACTACTGTGCTGAGCCAGACCGTACTGTGCTGAGCCAGATATTTTATTGGTGGATGCGTAACCATGCCAGCGCAGTACAGCTTGACTTGGCTCAGTAGTGTGAAAAGGGTATACAACTACTACAAATAATGCTGTGTACAAGATGTGCAGTATCACAGTCATCATTCACAAGTACTTTGTTGTTTGCAGTTTCAGCAATGGAATATACATCTACTGTAAACATTGCTGGCCGTCGAAACATCGCAACCAACTATTTGGGATACCAAATAGTTAGTAAATGTTGTTTTTTGGTCATGAAGAAGTGCAACGTGTTGTTTATAGTGCAGTGAAAAGTTTTCCTATGTCTCTTGACAGTATGTAGGAACACTTAAAAACCATGTGTCATAAGCTGTTCATGTGTAATCTACTTGGGAAACACTAAAAGGCAACTAAACATGGTCTGAGATAACATTAAGATTGGAAGATCAAACTTATCTTTATACATCTCGTTTGTAATTGTATTTGTACAGTATTTTTAGTTATAATGCTGGCCACCAGGAAGATTAGCCGACGTCATGACATCAGCTAACGGGGATCCTAATATAATACAACTGGAATGATCTTGCTGTGAGTATAGTGGAACGCTCTTGTGAGAGAGTATTCACATATAGATGTTTTGGATAGAAAACAGAATTCAGTGGGTTAACTTTTGTCATCACACCACCTCTCCATATGTAAGATAGATTTTCATTGTGTTATAAAAGCATTCCAACAATTGCAGTATTTACAATAAGGAAATAAAACTGTTCATATCAAAATAGTTCTGTTTTGTAATTTTGGTTGGGATGGCATTAGCATACAATAGTATAAAACTGTGTTTTAAGTTATAAAAAATGCAACCGTTGTTACACTGATGAGCCTGAGGAGGGCGCCCACAACTCGTGAAAACGATGTATATATGAAGTTAAAGCCCCAATGCAGTTGTTTTGATATCAATATCAAATCATTACTGGGTAGCAATTAAGTACCTTACTGTAATAGATTTCCATTCAAATTGGCAAAAAATGCTTTTTTAGCAAAAACATATTTCTCAAGCAAGAATTTCGCTCAGACTGTCTGGGAGTGGTCTGAGATGGGAGGGGAAAACTGAAAACCAGCTGTTATTGGCAGAGATGTTTGGAACTGTCTTTGTTATTTGTCTATGAACCAATTTATAGCATGGTGATGTCCCCATGGAAAGCCAAAACTCCCGGCCATGCAAACCTGCTGATTAGAAACCAGCACCTATCAGGAAATTACACTGATCCCATTTTTCACACTTTTACAGTGTTAGTTTCATCAACTGTTGTATAATATAAAACACAGAAAAACTGAATTTTGACTGCACTGGGCCTTTTACTCAGATTGACTTGCTACTTTGTGTTATAACATCAAATAACTTAAAACATGTATCTACATGAACAACATATGTCTTCAACCGATAAAATTAGTTTTCCTTTAAAGCTTATTAAAATGGATATAAAAATACATGTGCATAGTGTCAGCAATCTATACTACAGTGATACCAGCACCATCACCGTCATATGCACTCCAATCACCACAATACATTTGGCAACTAACATAGCTTTGTCCCAGTAACTGACTTCAAGACAAACTTTGAAAACTTTGGCAATATAAATTCAACATTCACAATGACAGTTTAAACACCAGTCCATTACTGTCCATCTCTCAAGGAGCTCTGATAATTACTGTTCCTTCTCCTCACTTGAAGGTGCAGTAAGTCATCATGATCATGATAATTACTGTTCCTTCTCCTCACTTGAAGGTGCAGTAAGTCATCATGATGTTTTGGTACACGCTCCAACGAAGTGATGGTGATATCACCATGACAGCTTCTGCTGCATACAGTATGTTGATGGCTTGGTTGTATGTTATTCTGGCTCCATTTTCTTCTGTTTTTCACATTTGACACAGTCCATTGTCTCTCATAACCTATTTCACAGTTCTCTCACTTGTCCATATTGTAAGCCACTATGGCAGACTTGTCAATAAGTCACTTTAGGAAAGTCCAGGTTGAGTCAAGTCTTCGAGCCTGAGACACTCAGTCAAGTCTCAAGTCTCTGGCACAAGTCCAAGTTAAGTCTCAAGGTTTGAGCATAAGTCTCAAGTCTTTGAGCACAAGTTTGAGACAAGTCTCAAATTTACATTTTTTAAGTCTGGTCTCATTCTCCATCGACTCATCAGAAGATCTTGAAGCCCTTGAGCAGCGTCAGCGTGGGTGCCCGCCGTTTGCTCTGTGCCCGTGACGACTTGACTGTCACCAGCTTGGCGGTGGCGGGCACTGGGAGCTCCTTGTAGCAGGGGGTGGTGAACGGGGGCACGGTGGCGAGGCTGAACAATGGCTTGTTGTCCTCACTGATGTAAAGGGGACGTAACGGGGGGCTCCTTTTGCCGCCCAGATGCCTGGCCTCCCTCACGGCTTCATGGAAGACCCGCTGGACAGACTGGAAGTCCAGGCAAGCAGACACCTCGAAGAACAGGCAGCCGAAACGGGTGGCGAGGGCCGAGCCGTCCGACTTACTCACCTGCCTGAAAGACAGAGTGGGAGAGACAGGGTGATGGGGAGTGAGGAGAGAGAGAGAAGAGAGCGAGAGAGAGAAGAGAAGGAGAGCGAGAGAGAGAAAGAGAAAACAGGAGGGAGAGAGAGAGAGAAAAGAGAAGCCCTTTAGTTTAAACAGCTCCAAAACACACTGACCCCTATAATCAATACTATAATGTGCCAACTTTGCACATATCCTTAGTCAATCACACACCATACATCCTTACTAACTAACTAGCTAACAACAAACTTTCCCACAACTTTAGAGAGCGTTCCTTTAAAAGTCTTATTAGGTCATAAACTAACGTTTTCATAGGAATGTCCCAAGAGATTATTCCATTCAAATATAACCCAGAACTCAGTGACCATGTTCTCAGAACTTAAAATATACATTTTCTAGACATGTTTCGTGGGAAACATGTCCAGTGTCCAGTTTTCTGTGGGTTTGGAGAATATTCCATCGATGTCCCACCAAACATACACAGAACATGGTTGCCATATTCTCCAAACATAACATATTGATGTTTGGGCCTCCCAAGAGGTGCAGTAGTCTAAGGCACTAAGGGTTCGTTCCCAGGCTGTGTCACAACCGGCCGTGATCGGGAGTCCCATAGGGCGGTGCACAATTGGCCCAGCGTCGTCCGGGTTAGGGGAGGGTTTGGCCGGGGGGGCTTTATTTGGCTCATTGTGCTCTAGCGACTCCTTGTGGCAGGCTGGGTGCCTGCAAGCTGACAATGGTTGTCAGTTGAACAGTGTTTCCTCCGACACATTGGTGCAGCTGGCGGGTGCGTGTCAAGAAGCGCGGTTTGGCGAGCCATGTTTCGGAGGACACATGACTTAACCTTTGCCTCCCGAGCTGGTTGGGGAGTTGTAGTGATGAGACAAGATCAAAATTGGGGAGAAATAATAATAATATATTAATGTTCTAGACAAGTTTCATGGGCAACGTTGCAAGAACATTTCTGTCTATCAGTTGTCAGGACGTCATCTGATGGAACCAAAGAAATGTTGTCCCACAAAAAATGTTAATTACACATCATGCCTTGTTACTAGCAACATGACAACGTCTTACACCTAGAAAAAAAATAAGGTGTGTTGGAGTGGCTATAAGTCTGCTGGCCATTATTGCTTCATACATAGCTGTACGTTATATGTTTTGGATAAATATAGCAACATGAAGACATCTTACACTGGGAGACAAATATAAGTGGTTGGAGTCTTGCCATGAATCAACTTTACTGGAAGTGCTTGAATAAACATGATTGTTTCCATAAACACCAGCTAAGAGGGCTTGGGTTGCCACACATGCAGCAGTGATGGGGGTGTGCATTAACATTGAGTAGGACTGACATGATGTTTCATTTCAGGCTTTCAGATGACTACTACAAGTAGGCCTAGAGCTGCAAAACGCTTTGGTGTTACTTGAGAGGCTATGGGCCAAAACAGAACTTTGAGGATGGCATCACTCCTCCTGGAAGCACTGTCGGCCCGGACCAAGACATGCCTGGACTTTTGGAGTATGTTATGTCGTTGTGGTGTGGGTTTGAATCGCAGGTCCGCCTTGGTGGGGATGAACCGGGTTATATTGTATCTCTTAAACATCCACCAGCTGTATCTCTAACAGTCCTAAACAGACATCTTGGCATGCAAGACCTCTGCACCGGTATCTCTCCATGTCTAACTACTGTGGTATGTATTGCTGCTGCTGACTATGCTGATATGAGCCAGTAGTGAGCTCTGAGCGCCTGCAGCAATACTTAGTAGCTATAACACCGGAATCTCATCAAGACGTTTGGGCCTCTTGGTATAATGTCTCAGGCATTACACTAACAGACAAGTAGTTGCAGGTTTGAGTCCCACTCGGACTTCCATCCACCCCACCAATTCACTACACACCTGTATCTCTCCATGTCCAGCTTGTTGCCCAGCAGTATAATGGGGGTCTTGGGCTGCAGGGCCTTGGTGTGGACGGTGACGGCCTCCAGGTACTGTTGGCAGCCCTCAAAGCTCCGTCTATTGTCTATGCTGTAGACCACAAGGAAGGCACTGGCCCACGAGAGGTAGCGCTCACAGTTCACTGGGCCGTCCTGGCGGTAGAGACAGACAAGGGGAAAAGGTCATCACTTCAAAACAATTAGTGGCAAAGGCTTTAGAAGACGTATCAATTGATTTAGAATAGATCTTCAAATGGTTTCCATTTGCACAGAAAATGTGTCATTGTGTCCCGGCTCTTGTAATGGTAATGCCCCAGCCTACGGCACACACGTCTTCAGGTTTGGATCCGACCTACTGCCCTTTCACACAGCCTCTATCTTTCCTCACTATCATCCTCTGTCTCTGTGTTCAATGCAAATCTGAAAACCTTTTTTTCTTCTGTCACATTATCCAACCGCGGCAGAGCGCCGGCGGCAGAGCAGCGCCCCTGGAGCAGTTCAGTGCCTCAAGGGCACAACGGCAGTAGTATAGTCTTTCAAAAAAGACTCTTCCCACCTGGTCAGCTGTGTCCATAACTTTCACAACGACAGGCTGTTGGTCCACCATGTCCTCAGAAGAGTAAGTATCCTCTAGATGGCAGTGAACACAACATGGAGGTCACAACATGGACCCAACATTACAATACAGTCATTCATGTTTCAATATGAACAAGTTTATTGTACATTTCTCTGAAAGTGCATCTGCCGATTCTTGTATAGTTAGTGTACACAAACTATTACAGAGGTGTTCTAATGTCCATACTAGCCAACCATAAAAGGCATTCCCAATGCACAGCGTGATTCTAAATGGTACTAGAGGGGATGTTAGAACAGAGCCAAAATGATTTTATTTAACAAAGACATTTCTTGACAATTGCATTTTATTTCAGAAGGTAACAAATGGCAGCTTACCTAGATTGGGGTCATATTCACTGATGAAGCGCTTGGTGAGAAATTTGACAGTCAACGCTGAAAAGAGAGAAGGGAATCATTCACTTCCTGTTTAGATTCAGCTCTTTGTTGTCAGTCTGTCACACTGTACAATCTAGTGTCCCAAATGGGGAATGGGAACCCTGTTTTTATATAAACACTCCCATGAAATATCAGATAGGAGTAGATTGCTTTTCATGAATAACAAACTATCAAAACTGGGTCTATCAAAACTGGAATAAAATGTAAACAAAACTGGGATCTACTCCACTACAAATACTAAGGACGACAAATCAAGGCAAGTTCCTAATGTTTGGTTTACTCAGTGTATATTAAGTGGCAGAACACAATATAAAACCAACCTAAACATCACTAATGTTTAAAAATAAACACTAAATCAATCCAATAGCATTTGAAGGAGAAAAGGGAAAAAGATGGGTGGGCCACCTGATTTTCCTGAGCCCTTCACTCCAAGGATGACCACATTGACCTCAGGTTGTCCCCCCTCAGGGATAGCAGAGAAGTTACAACTCCTTGCTTTCCCAAACATCAGTGACATCTTTAGACTAAAACCCAGGAACACAAGTTTTCAAAACGGATCCAAGTAACAGATCTTTATTCAGTGCCTACATGCATTATTCAGAATATTATTAACAAGAAAAATAATATAACATAACCAAATAATATAAATGTTTATAACGGTATCATAAACACTAATATTGATGCATATGGATGATAGGCTACTATGCAGGAAACACAAATAACGCCCACGTTGAACGTTTCCAAAACGTTTCAATATAACCTTACCTTAAAAGGTTTTCTCAGAGTTAAAGACTGGAGTTGAAGTGAATCGGCTAGTTGGTTTGATGTGGTTTAAAAAAAATCTGTATTACATTTAAAATCATATGAATCCAAATGCGATAAAAACATCCCAACGAGTTTTAGAACGCGCTCTTAAATCCTGTCCGATGATGAGGATGCTCATACTCGATGGTGAAAGAAGCTCGAGCTGCTCCGTGCGTGCACAGCTGGTAGGACCTTGCGTCAAGTAGACGAATCGGTTAACATTTGCTGAAGAATGTTGCTGCTTACGCACATGATTTACTGCCAAACTCCATTTAAGGGAACTGAGGTGAGGTCTCATAGTTATTCTACATGCAGTCAGATATGATTTGGAAAGGTAGACCTTTCTCATCTCCAACTAACTTCATTGACAAGAAACAAGGACATCAATAAAATTGTGATGTCAGTTTAGATGGTTGGATTGCATCCAGTGAGTGAATGATTCTGTTGTCTTCATGCAGCATAGTTTCCTTCACAGATAATCACATAACTTCACAGTTAATACTTTGCACACGTTACAGTAATTGCTCGTGTAATAGTCTCAAATCGGACATATTTGAACAGAAAGAACAAAGAAAAGGTACCGTTTGACATACTGGACTTGGTTTCCTCCTTTACCCTTTAATGAATGAGAACTCCACTCCCTCCTCATTCTCTACATTGGTGGCAAAGGTGGTCTCTGGCCTCTTTTGGAAGAGCGCCCCTGTTTGTATCAGGGTTTGCATGGAGGACAGAGAGAGGAGTAATTATGTAGCCTTGTGTGTAAACATTTACATGATTTTTATAGGGGGTGAACGATTTATACTAGAGTAGGTGAATCCGTCTATGTGCATGTAAGTATTTGCACAGGTGCCACGACTGTATTGGAACAAGGACCGGTAGCATGCTGTTGTCATGTGCAACAGATCCCTAACAGACAAGGTTACTAAGAATTTAACTGTTTGGAATAATAGTCTTGTATAACAAATGTGACCTCAGGGAACAATCTATTGTTGTCTCTCACCTTTGCCCAACCGCTCCAAGGCCAAGAGTTCTGACATTTCCCGCTGGCACAAACTGTCAGCCTCACAGACAAAGACCAATCAATCATCAGCATAACTGTACTGCTGTGCCCATCCATTTGCCCACCCGCTCCCACCCGACCCATCTCCCCTTTCCAGCAGGTCAACACTAGATTCCCCTCCGGCTGCATGTCACCATAATGTATGATAACTGTGCCACACGTTGCCTAACAGCTATCTATAGCCTCTGCTATTCTCGTAGCTGTGAAGAGCAATACAAACAGTGGTTACCCTGTCAAGTGCATCTGCTCTGCACAGAGGAGAGGAAAGAGGGGGATTCGGTCTAGCTGCTACTGTACCTCAAGGAAATATCATCATGGATAAAATGTCATGCTAGGACATGAGATATTTTGATCGGACTCAGCACTTCGTCACTCCTGACAAATGCAAATGTGCTGTTTGAACACTTCAGTTGAGGCGATGGAGCCAAGCAGCTGCCCTGGCTCAGGGACCGACAGTGACAAGCCTGCCCTCGGCAAGTCTTTGGACTCAGGGATGGACAGCCTGAAAGTGAGAGTTGACGGGAGCGTTTTTGTGGTGAACAAAGCCCTACTCGAGCAGCACTGTGAGTACTTCCGAGCCCTCTTCCAGTCGGGAATGCGGGAATGCCAACAGGATGAGGTCCATCTGCAAGGGCTGAGCGCCCGGGGATTTGTGTTGGCGCTCCGGGTCCTGGACGGGGATCGCCCCATCCTGGGTGGTGACGAGATTGTGGAAGCCATAGAGTGTGCCACCTTTCTACAGGTGGAGTCTGTGACAAAGCACCTGACCAATATCATCAACTCAGAGAACTGCTTGTTGATGTACCACACGGCTGCGACCTACGGTTTATGGGATCTGTCCCATCAAGCTGCTTTATTCATTAAAGACATGTACTCGGACCTGAAGGAAGATGTTGTGAGCACCTTACCAGAAGACCTAGTGGAGTACGTTGAGTCTCTCATCCCCAGTCGGTACGTCACAGTCTGCAGCCACTCCCCTACCGTCGAGCAGCTCCAGGACTGTCAGAGGACGGTCTGCTACCTGGATGACGAAGATAGAGAATGGAAGGTGCTGAGTCACCTACCCCTAAACACAAGCACCACTATGGCAGGTGTGACCATGCTAGACAACAAGCTGTACATTATAGGAGGCGTCCACGACCTCAGCAAGAAAGTTGTGGACTCTGGCTTCTGCTACGACCCAGAGAGTGACTCCTGGTCCACTATTTCCAGTCCCCAGCAGCCACGCTACAACTTTACGTTAGTGGGCCACGAAGGCTGCCTCTACGCCATCGGTGGGGAGTTCGACCGGAAGTCCATGGCGTTGGTGGAGAAGTACAGTGTCTCCACAGCCACCTGGCGCTTCGCCGCTAATCTCCCCTGCAGAGCCGCCAACGTGGCCTCCACCAAAGCCATGAGCCGCATCTTCATCTGCCTCTGGAAACCCAAGGGCGTTACGGAGATCCACGAGTACGTCCCCGAGAGGGACCAATGGGTCCTGGTCACCACACTAGTCCGTGACCAGAGCTATGGCCACTGCATGGTGGGTCACAGGGACAATTTGTATGTCATGCGCAACGGGCCCTGCGAAGACTTCCTGATGTGCGTGATGGACTGCTACAACCTGACTACGGGTCAGTGGACAGCCTTGCCGGGGCAATACGCAAACAGTAAAGGAGCCCTGTTCACATCGGTAGTAAGAGGGGACTCAGTGTTCACACTCAACCGCATGAGGACCACAGAGTTCGCCGTGGAGGAGCACAGATGGAAAACCAAGAGAGAGACCAAGGGCTTCGGGCGAATCGGCTCCATGTACACATTTCTCATGAGACTGCCCAAGGCCAAGACTGTGGGAAACACTGAGGTGTTGACGGACGGGCTGGAGTTTGGGAATCGGATCGACCACAGACGCAGAGACTCTCTGCTACAATGCTTTGACTGACTTCCTGTGAATAAGTTTAGTCTTTTAATATCTCCTGACAAACCAACAACAGGACAATGAACTAGAATGCTTTGACTGACTTCTTGTGAATAGGTTTAGTATGTTACTTGGGCCACTTTTAGGAGGCAAACATGGAACGTTGCAGAAAGAGATGTCATGAATATAGCTGACGATTCCTTTTTTTACATGTCAGAGAGGCATGTTTGTTCTTCATAGCATATTTCTATCTGAATATTACACAACGTTGTGCCGTTCTGAATGTAATCTTGCGGCGTCTCTCTACAAATCAACAAACGAGCTAAAGATGTAAATGTCAGAGACAACAGTAATTTGTAAACATTAAAGTTTGCTTCATTCATGACAAGTTGGAAACTCGAAACCTCTGAGTAAAAATGTATTAACATATTGGTTGATTTGGATACTTTCCAAGTGAGAAATATCAGTTCCCTAGTTTCCACATGTCATGAGTGCAGCATATCTTCCAAGAATAATTAAATAGCATTTAAGAAACTCTAGAGTAATATTGTCTTCTATAGTTCTTGAGAAATGTGTTGCCTCAAGTAGCCTTCTGGGTAATTTGACTCTGTATCCAAATGTAGTGTACTATAAAGTGTACTATAATCAAGTGATTCATTACATTGAGTTGACACAGCCCTATCAGAGAGCTCTTTCCATGAAAGCCAAACACATGTTCAGTAATGTACATAAAGACTGAAATCCTTTCCTGTTTTTACAACAAACAAACCATTTATAACCCAGGCTCAGGTCCCCAAGGCATTCGTTGCTAGAGAACAGGGTAAGATAAGGCTGGCAGTTCACTCTGTACAATAAAACGTTTCTGTAACGAGGGCATGTTTGCTGCCGTCTCGGGACAGGTATCCCTTGAAGGAGAGATTTGTATTCTCCATGGGATCACCTGTGTAAATACAGGATGATTGGGGAATTCAAATGAATAGATTGTCTTTGGCAGAAGATATATGAAATAATTGTCTTTTTAATGATCAAATCAAACACTGTTCAAATAAAGTGTTAATGGGTGAGGAATGTTGCTAATGATGTGCAGATTTTTCCACTTATCAAATTATATTACCATTAATTTCCCCTATAGTTAACAGGCAAAAATCTCCCTTGATAATATGAGAATGGTTCTTTCCCTCATTCTTTAGCCTACAGCAGTGGAGACTGGTGAGGGAGGACGGCTCATAATAATGAATGGAATCAAACAAATGGAAACCAAGTGTTTGATGTGTTTAAGACCATTCCATATATTCAGTTCCAGCCATTACTATCAGACTGTCCTCCCCATTTAAAGTGCCACCAGCCACCACTGGTCTACAGTCTGTTAACAGTCTATGAGTGAAGTTCATTAATAGCAAAGTGATAAAAGAAATGCTCTCTTGACCAAACATAGAGGACCTCTAAAGCTCTCCCGGTCCATCAACAGAAGATACACATCTTTAATAGATGCCGACTCTTCCCTTTGCTTGGCTGCTCCCATCTAAGTTCTGCCGTGGCTTTGATAGTGAAATAACAAACCTGTACTGTGGTAACCCCGTCCATCCGTCCGTTGTCAGCGGGGAAAGCATGGCAAAAATGTGGAAGTGTATCCCACACATATCAAGACCTAATATGATGTGGGAACCATGAGACATGAGCATGATATTACAAGCATATTGAATTTTGATTCATCAGAAATGTTTTTTTTGTAACTGAAAACAGAAATCTCAATTCTCATACGTATTTGATCTGTACACAATACTTTTGATTCATAGGCAAAAACAAATCAAATGAATACAAAAGACATTCAATACATTTGAAAGTGCAAGTTACAGTATGTACAACTTCACGTGGGTCATTTCAGACAACCTGCCATACAGAAAAAGATTTACAAGCTTCTTTCAGGTTTCCATCTTTTACCCCGTACACACACCCTACAAATACAGATAATGACTTACCAGTAACACAGTGTGCATCCCAAATGGCACCCTATTCCCCATATAGTGCACTAGGTTGAAGAGTAGTGCACTACAAAGGGAATACGGTGCCATTTGGCATGTAACCATAGTCTACTGGATTTTATTTCATTGTATTACAGATCGAACTTAAGTTAAAAATACTACATGACAAATGCTGTGACACTTGAAATTGACAAAGAAAATTGACAATGGGCAAATCACATCAAACCATGTCAAAACCTGAAATGTAATAAAACTATGTAATATATCGATTGTCTGTAAATGGTATTGTTTAAGTTTTACTTTTCCTAGAAGGCCACTGTTCATTTCCTGATTTGCTAGAATGTATAGTTTTAGTGTGCTCCAGTCAATCAACATTGTTTCAACATGCCAATTGCAATTTGCAAATGACATACCATTAAAAGGGATAGTTCACTGAAAACTCATCATCATCATCGTTTTTGCTCTGGACTGAAAGTGCTCAATCTTGAAGACTTGACTGGTGACATACACAATTTTTGTGGATTGTATTAACAGTGGACTAATGAACCAAATAGTAAAATATAGTTTGAGTGAACTATCCCTTTAATATGATACATTAGCTAACATGATTGTTTGTCGTAAACAGGCAAGTAAACAGGAACTGTGTTTGTGTTGGTGCATGTATGTCTCCTACAATGTATTTTTCATGGGAGCAGACATTGACCCTGTCATGCCACACGCATCATCAGCTCTTCCAGGGCCCTCTCGCGGTGGTTCTCGTGGACTAACAGAACCTCTTTGATAGCGTTCTGCTGGAAGCCCATCTCATTGAACTGAGCCAGCAGGTGAAGAAACTCCTCAGCCTGAGGGGAGAGAGAGAGGAGAAACCATCAGATGATAGAGCAGCTTTTACAGTTAAAGGGGTAGTTCACCCAAATGACATGTTGATTTTCTTACCTTGTCCATAAACTGCTAAAAGGGTAAGACAACACTCCATGTTGGTAAAGAAGCCAATATGTAAGTTTGTATTTTGGGTGAACTATTCCTTTAAATCCAGCAGTACAATTCAATTCAAATTGATTTGTGGTTCATTAGAGGAAAGCTGTGAGGTGAACAGAGAATACCAGGATAAATAAATGAATAATCTATGATGTTTACCTTAGTCTCACAGTTCTGAAACATCTCCAGAGCCTCCTCCACCTGAGCCTCGTCGTAGCCCCGCTCACACAGTCTGTCACAGGCCACCAGATAGCGCAGGATCTGCACACAACAAGCACAACACCACAGATTACTACGACTAATAGCATTACTGTCAGTTAGCAGGTAAACAGTTGCCTGGGTAACTGTCTGTCTCTGCGCTCAACAGCAGTCAGAAAGCCAAATATATTCAAGAGATGAGCATTAGACACAAAGCAGCCACAGATATGGTGGACAAGGTCATTGAAGAATACCGCTTCACACCACCACACTGACCTCAACTGACTTGGATATTTCATTTTCATAGTGTCCTTTCCAGCATGGCTTCAGTAACTATGGTGGATGTGTAACCATGTCAGTGCAGTACAGATTGGTAGTGTGAAAAGGGTAAATGTTTCAGTGTAACTGAGTATTAACTGATGTGGTTATCGTGAATCTGTCACTGTGCTCTGTGGTGTTCTATATCAATATGTGTGTTATTATGGCAAGAGTCCAATTACGCCTAACACAGCAGTGTAGAACAGATTATTATAAAATCAGATCATATTTCTGCAGTGACAACTTGGTCTCGCGCTCTCACACATGCCACACACACACACACACACACACACACTAGGTGATTCCATTGACACATTATATATAACAATAATCTGATAGGCCAATCTTGTGCTAATGGCATCACTCTGAAAAGGAGAAGAACTGATCTGAGATCAGCGGAGTGAAAGGTAATATGTGTGAGAGCAGCGTGACCCATAGCCCTGCTTTAACATGTTGAGCTGGGAGGGAGAGGGGGCAGGGGATTACACTGATTAAAGAGGTCATCGATTAAAGAGTTGATCCCTGTTAATGTAACTCTCCAGCTGCCTTCTCTCTTCACTGGGAGAGAGGGAAGGAGATGGAGGAAGAGAGATAGAGAGACGGAAGGAGGAAGGGAAAGAGAGGAAGAAATGCGAGAGAGATGGGAGGAAAGAGAGATAGAAGGAGAGGGAGAGAAACAGAAAAGGGAAGAGAGGGTTGGGGAAGGATGGAGAGAGAAATAGATAGGAGCAAAAGGGGTGGGCGGTGTAGAGAGAGAGAGAGAGAAAGAGAGAGAGGGGCGGGGGGACATAAGAAAAGAGCTGAACCCTGGCTGCAACCTCCACACTGCAGGCTAGGAAACTTTCTAAACCATTTAGCCTAGCTAACTTTAATGTGTCACTTGATTCACGGTCAAGGACACTGATAAGGCCTTGACCAGAGGCAGCCCCTGAGAGAGAGAGAGAGGAGCCAGAGAGAGAGAGAGAGAGAGAGAGAGAGAGAGGGGAGTCAGAGGCAGACCCTGAGAGAGAGGAGCCAGATGCAGCCCCCGAGAGAGAGAGAGAGAGAGGGGGGAGCCAGAAGCAGACCCTGAGAGAGAGAGAGAGAGAGGAGCCAGAGGCAGCCCCTGAGAGAGAGAGAGAGAGGAGCCAGAGAGAGAGAGAGAGAGAGAGAGAGAGAGAGAGAGAGAGAGAGAGAGAGAGAGAGAGAGAGAGAGAGAGAGAGAAAGAGAGAGAGAGAGAGAGAAGGAGAGAGAGAGGAGAGAGAGAGGAGCCCCTGAGAGAGAGGAGCCAGAGGCAGCCCCTGAAACTATATATGACTTTGCTGAGAACACACATAATACTGAGCAAGTTGTGGGAACTTTGGAGTATCTGGTATCTATTTTTACAATGGTGTTTTTTTACCCTCCTCCTCTCCCTCTTCATGGGCAAATGACATCAAATACGAGCCGGGCTGCAGGGAGCTAAAACCATATGTTCTGCTCTGTCGTTAAACACTAAAGCCAACTGAGGTAGATGCACACTGTCAGATGGGGTAAAGTTGAGAGTGCTGGCATCATGTCCGGCTACGTGTACTCAATGCTCTGGAATGTGGCACTGTAGCAAATTACACAAACGTGGGGCTTTTGGTTGTATGTATTTGTATTTATTAAGGATCCCCATTAGTTCCTGCCAAGACAGCAGCTACTTTTCCTGGGGTTTATTATGGATCCCCATTAGTTCCTTCCAAGGCAGCAGCTACTCTTCCTGGGGTTTATTAAGGATCCCCATTAGTTCCTGCCAAGACAGCAGCTACTTTTCCTGGGGTTTATTATGGATCCCCATTAGTTCCTTCCAAGGCAGCAGCTACTCTTCCTGGGGTTTATTAAGGATCCCCATTAGTTCCTGCCAAAGCAGCAGTTACTCTTCCTGGGGTCCATTAGTTCCTTCCAAGGCAGCAGCTACTCTTCCTGGGGTCCATTAGTTCCTGCCAAGGCAGCAGCTACTCTTCCTGGGGTTTATTAAGGATCCCCATTAGTTCCTTCCAAGGCAGCAGCTACTCTTCCTGGGGTCCATTAGTTCCTTCCAAAGCAGCAGTTACTCTTCCTGGGGTCCATTAGTTCCTTCCAAGGCAGCAGCTACTCTTCCTGGGGTCCATTAGTTCCTTCCAAGGCAGCAGCTACTTTTCCTGGGGTTTATTAAGGATCCCCATTAGTTCCTTCCAAGACAGCAGCTACTTTTCCTGTGGTCCATTAGTTCCTTCCAAGGCAGCAGCTACTCTTCCTGGGGCCCATTAGTTCCTTCCAAGGCAGCAGCTACTCTTCCTGGGGCCCATTAGTTCCTTCCAAGGCAGCAGCTACTCTTCCTGGGGCCCATTAGTTCCTTCCAAGGCAGCAGTTACTCTTCCTGGGGCCCATTAGTTCCTTCCAAGGCAGCAGCTACTCTTCCTGGGGCCCATTAGTTTCTTCCAAGGCAGCAGCTACTCTTCCTGGGGCCCATTAGTTCCTTCCAAGGCAGCAGCTACTTTTCCTGGGGCCCATTAGTTCCTTCCAAGGCAGCAGCTACTTTTCCTGGGGTTTATTATGGATCCCCATTAGTTCCTTCCAAGGCAGCAGCTACTTTTCCTGGGGTTTATTAAGGATCCCCATTAGTTCCTTCCAAGGCAGCAGCTACTTTTCCTGGGGTTTATTAAGGATCCCCATTAGTTCCTTCCAAGGCAGCAGCTACTTTTCCTGGGGTCCAGCAACATTAAGGCAGTTACAGTGTATACACAATTCAAAATATTACATGACATTACATTTCATAACATGGGTCTTGATTAATACATTCCTTGTGATTTAACATTTCGGAACTTATTGTACCGTTACAATATGAAGCACAGAGCTGGGTTGACATACTATTCCAAATACTTTAGCTGGACTTGATTAAGTTTGCTTGGTGCAATGGAACCAATAGAATAGTCACAAAAGTACAATCCCCACCCATCTGGCATTCCAGGTAGGCTAAAGCAAACGCTATTACTATTTGAAATATTTCAAATCGTATGTGAACCCAGGTGTGATGCAGCATTAGGGATATCAGACTTGGTTGGCTTTGAACAGAATAACACAGAGACATCTGGGGGATAAAGGGATATGGTGGAGGCTTTGAACAGAATAACAGAGACATCTGGGGGATAAAGGGATATGGTGGAGTCTGAACAGAATAACACAGAGACATCCGGGGGATAAAGGGATATGGTGGAGTCTTTGAACAGAATAACACAGAGACATCCGGGGGATAAAGGGATATGGTGGACTCTTTGAACAGAATAACACAGAGACATCTGGGGGATAAAGGGATATGGTGGAGTCTTTGAACAGAATAACAGAGACATATGGGGGATAAAGGGATATGGTGGAGTCTGAACAGAGTAACACAGAGACATCCGGGGGATAAAGGGATATGGTGGAGTCTTTGAACAGAATAACACAGAGACATCCGGGGGATAAAGGGATATGGTGGAGTCTTTGAACAGAGTAACACAGAGACATCTGGGGGATAAAGGGATATGGTGGAGTCTTTGAACAGAGTAACACAGAGACATCTGGGGGATAAAGGGATATGGTGGAGTCTTTGAACAGAGTAACACAGAGACATCTGGGGGATAAAGGGATATGGTGGAGTCTTTGAAGCACGTCTGCAGTCTGTTGAAGCAGCAGAGGATTAGGGATGTTTAGTGATCTGCTCTCTTTACTTAGAGACAGGACCACTAAGCCTGAGCGAAGGGCCTCTTTACACTAGTCTGACTACACATACTAGTTCCAGGACACATACTGCAGTTGTGTATCAGAGACGGATCTAGATTCAAATCTCTTTCCCAAGCCGAGTCCGATGTTAATGTGGGAAACATCTACTACACATACCCCTCTTTACATGTTCTGTGTAAAGCATAGAATGTATGGTGGAAATACAATGGCTCTGATGCCACATGTCCCAGCAAAAATAACCTTAATTACCTTTTTATTCTGTAAGCCAAATAAAAATGAAAGGCCTTTAAAATGTCCACTCATTTGTGAATCGTTGCATTAATCAAGTGTGCAACATGACGTGCAATATGGTTTAGATGAGAAGCGGCTGTATAGTTTGAATTGCTATACTAATTTTGTTTGTCTATATACTATGGTATTTATGGTACGCTAATAGCTGCACAAAAACTTGAAGCAGGAATGTGGCTTTGGCCACTCCACATCCAAGGCAAGTGTAAGGATAGTGTAAACATAAAAGTTACAAACCGGATGTTGAAGAGAGATAAATCTTAATACACATATTTTAGTAATGTAAAAGAAAAACAGCCTGAGAGAGGACACGACGAGAGGACACAACGGAGAGCACACGACGAGAGGACACGACGGAGAGCACACGACGAGAGCACACGACGAGAGGACACAACGGAGAGCACACGACGAGAGGACACGACGGAGAGCACACGATGAGAGCACACGACGAGAGGACACGACGAGAGGACACGACGAGAGGACACAACGAGAGGACACAACGGAGAGGGCACGATGAGAGGACACGACGGAGAGGACACGACGGAGAGGACACGACGATAGGACACGACGGAGAGGACACGACGAGAGGACACGACGAGAGGACACGACGAGAGGACACGACGAGAGGACACGCCGGAGAGGACACGACGGAGAGGACACGACGGAGAGGACACGATGAGAGGACACGACGGAGAGGACACGACGAGAGGACACGACGAGAGGACACGACGAGAGGACACGACGAGAGGACACGACGAGAGGACACAACGGAGAGCACACGACGAGAGGACACGACGAGAGGACACGACGAGAGGACACGACGAGAGGACACGACGAGAGGACACGACGAGAGGACACAACGGAGAGCACATGACGAGAGGACACGACGAGAGGACACGACGAGAGGAATCGACGAGAGGACACGATGGAGAGGACACGATGAGAGGACACGACGGAGAGGACACGATGAGAGGACACGATGAGAGGACACGACGAGAGGACACGACGAGAGGACACGATGGAGAGGACACGACGAGAGGACACGATGGAGAGGACACGACGAGAGGACACGATGGAGAGGACACGATGGAGAGGACACGATGAGAGGACACGACGGAGAGGACACGATGAGAGGACACGACGGAGAGGACACGACGGAGAGGACACGATGAGAGGACACGACGAGAGGACACGATGGAGAGGACACGATGAGAGGACACGATGGAGAGGACACGATGGAGAGGACACGATGAGAGGACACGACGAGAGGACACGACGGAGAGGACACGATGAGAGGACACGACGGAGAGGACACGATGAGAGGACACGACGAGAGGACACGACGGAGAGGACACGACGAGAGGACACGACGGAGAGGACACGATGAGAGGACACGACGGAGAGGACACGACGAGAGGACACGACGAGAGGACACGACGGAGAGGACACGACGGAGAGGACACGACGAGAGGACACGACGAGAGGACACGATGAGAGGACACGATGAGAGGACACGACGGAGAGAGAGACTCCAGACACCAAAGAGATCAAATTAGCACCTTAAATAACTTTTACTGAGTATAACTGAAAAAATATTTTTAAAAGGGTAATAAGACAAAGATATAAAACTATTGTGCATTGGCAATATTTCATGATGATACAGCTTATTGAATTGAATGGCGAAGGTTCATAAACCTTGGCAGAATTCAGATATGACGTTTTAGCACGATCCACAGATTTCTTTTTAACTACGGCGCACGACATGGTTCAATGTGCCAATAAATCAGCACAATCTACTTTTTGGGTTTTTTAATTGCGGTCGTCCTGAAGCGAAAATTGGGATCATGTATACTCTACTGACGAACATTAAAGAAGAGTAATGGAACGCAGTGTATCATACGGCGAACTTAGCAAAGCAAGGATTTGTGGCAAGTACATGGGGCCGCCATCTTTATGCACCTCTGCTATTGAAAAAGAGAACCGAGAGAGAGACTAGAGGATGTGGCTGGCAGGATCGGAGAGAGCTCTGTTTCAACTACATTTTACGACAATGTCTTATTAGGCTAGAACACAATTGGCTGCTACATCATCATATCACTCTGTACGGTGTGTCAATGATGTCATGTAAAAACACACATTGCTGTGGATAAAAGCCCATGCTAAATGTCCATAGTGTTGTGCTGACCACAGAATTAAACAGAGCACTAGAAATGACAGTCTGAAAGCCAAATATATTCAAGAGACGAGCATTAGTCTCTTGAATTCATGGCATCCCGGTGACACAACTACAGGACCGCCATCTTGGTCAGAGAAACTTTCATTCTAGAAACTGGTCAAATTCATGTTTCTGAAATGTTTGTGACTGTGTTTTGAGACAAACCTGTTCTGGGCTCTGCTGGCCGGTCTTCTGCAGGGCGATGATGGCGGTGTGGAGCGGATAGCCCCTTTCAGTGATGGCTTGCAGCAGCTCTCTCTCTTCGGGGCTCAGCGCGGACAGCAGCTCCACCGAGGAGTCCAGTACTGACGCGGCGTGGGAACCCAGGGGTCGTGAGGTCACCGAGGGAAGGGCCGGCAGGCAGAAGTACGGACTCAGGGACTGCACACACAGGGGGGAAGAGCAGAGAGAGTGTGAGAGAGAGCGAGGGGGAGGGGCGGTGGGGAGTTTGTGAAAGAAAGAAAACCAACCCCATAAAGGGAGAGGGTTAGCCTGAAACCCCAGCCTGACTGATGCCTCTCTATGTGCCTGTAGATTGACAACCTGACTGACAGCCTGTGCGTGGAACTGGCAACATTCACGCAACATGAGTGCAACATTTATAGTGCATGACAGCGCCGAAATGTACACGGCTGGCTAACCTTGAAAGACTGGTTTGCTGAGAAATACATTTCCCTGAGTAATTCCACTCGCTAATCCTGATGAACTAATAAAAACTTGAGACGATTCCAAGGACAGACTTTACACTAGCTATATTTAGAGCACACATCCCTCAAAACATTTGAGAAATGTGAATTGGAAAAGAACCTTAACATACTCAGGAGGATCTGTTTTCTCTATCAACTAACATACTATATACAATTTGCTTTACAAAAATATACATTTCATTCGTTTTTTGTAAAAATGTATTTTACAAATATATCTAAAAGTTTCAAGTTTGTCTGAAATACAATCTATCATATTTCCATTCAACAGATCTACTGTATCGGGAGGCCTGGTTGAGCAAATCCCACATGAGCTTGTTGAGCTGTGGTTGGCGTGAGAATACGTCTGATACTGTCGTGTGGGGGTTTAAATTCCTCCATCTTTTTCCAGGCCCATGCTGCTCCGAGGCAGAGCCAGTTATAGAACCATCACACTGCCCACTGAGGACATCTGGTTTGGTGCTTTAGTTTTTAAAGACAGCACATGGGAACTAGGAAGTGGGGCCTTGAACTACACAGCCTAGAGAAAATGTTTTTTTAAGAAATGGGAAAACATTCTTACTTATTGATAGAGGCGTTCAGGTGTACCTGAACCCATTCCTACTAATATAAAATAAGGGGATTGATGAATAAAATAGTCTACTATGCTAGATAATTCTGAGCTTCTCAGTTGGACAATGACTAGGCAACAATAATGTAAAATGGACACTTGAATCCAAAGAGACTGTGGTTTTTGCGTGTGTTGA
This sequence comes from Oncorhynchus mykiss, assembly GCF_057628025.1. NCBI lineage: Eukaryota > Metazoa > Chordata > Actinopteri > Salmoniformes > Salmonidae > Oncorhynchus > Oncorhynchus mykiss. The sequence goes on from NC_143047.1 coordinate 33,753,780, forward strand.
TATTCATGATGGTGTACAGCTACAGAAGGTAACTAACGTTGGTGACAGTGGCTAGGTAAACCATAGTCACTTTACCTCTACCTACATATTACCTCGACTAACCGGTGCCCCCGCTTATTGACTCTGTACCGGTACCCCCTGTATATAGCCTCGCTATTGTTATTTTACTGCTGCTCTTTCATTTCTTACATTTTTCTTATTTAGCACTTTTTTTCTTAAAACTGCATTGTTGGTTAAGAGCTTGTAAGTAAGCATTTCACTGTAAGATCTACTACACCTGTTGTATTCAGCATTTCACTGTAAGGTTTACACCTGTTGTATTCAGCATTTCACTGTAAGGTTTACACCTGTTGTATTCAGCATTTCACTGTAAGGTTTACTTACACCTGTTGTATTCGGCACATGTGACAAATACAATTTGATTTGATTTGATTCTGGGCCTTCAATACCACTTCTCTACTATATTTCTCCTAATAGGAGGTCATGTCCGTACCGGATGTGTTGGCTTGTGGTGTCTGATGGAGGGGATAATCTCTGTGTTGGCCCTGGTCAATGGGTGTCTGGGTAGGGATGAGGAGGACGGTGGCTTGGGTCCTCCAGGGGGGCAGGGGGTCCCCTGGATACACTCTCTGGGGGTCTCCAGAACAGACAGCGAGTACTGGCGGAGGTTCTTCCTACGCTGGTTGGTCACCAGACCACTCTGAGAGACAGGTAGGTTCAGGACGTTAGGGGTGCAGGTCTGCCGTGGGTTCCTCACCCCAGGAACACGCTGATCCGACCTGTACCCTGAACCAGACGAAGAGCACTCCTCTTCCTCCTCGGAGTCGGAGATGACGAACTTAACCCGGGTGCGCATGTCAACCTGGTTCAGGCTGTGGGAGCGCTGGCGGGGGTTGGGCTCCCAGAAGTCAGAGCTGTGTCGGCTGGCCAGGCGGCTCTCCTGGGGGCTGCTGAAGAGATGCCAGTAGGGTGGGCTGGAGGGGAGCACCTCGGATGGGGATCTGGGGCCGGAGGGTTGGGGCTGGCTGGGGTAACCTCCCTGGAGGCCCTGGAGCACCCAGTTCTCCAAGCTGAACATGTACTGTTGACAGAGGTGAAGATGGGTTGGTAAATGGTTGTTGGTTGATGGGTGGGTGGATGAATGGAGTGTACTTTAAGAGAACCATTTAATCACGTTATGTCACTAACATATTTTCGAATACCAACCAATCAAATGGCGAACCAATCAAACAATTAATCAGGTAAGTAGTCATTCTAGCAAATGCTTCCTTCTTCCCTCACATTGTTAACGTGTGTCACGCAACTCATCGACTCACCCACCGCCAATGTCTAACACCCACTCGGCTTTCCCTTAGCGATTTGGTCTTTCACTTGGATCACACTTATCCAATATCATGTGATTAAGGGAAGGAAGCGAGGAAGGAAGTATCCAAGGCCAAGGACGCAACACAGCAAATGTTTCACTATCAATTTTCCACCTTCATTTTGTCTACATTTATGGCTTTGTTTGCCTTCCCATCAATTTCCCAGACTGTAGGAAATATCCTTGCATGTGATGCCCAAAAACCACGACACCACGACACCACGACACCACGACACCACGACACCACGACACCACACATCAGATTGAAGCTGTTATCTCTGTTAACAAGATGAATGAATTGATCCCAATAGAGGTGTGTGGGTTCTTGTGCGTGTGTTTTCAGAATTATACAAAGGTGCCTGCTTCAACCCAGACTAGATGTTCTTTCCAAATAGCACCCCTGTTCCCTTTCTATTTCCTGCACTACATATGAAATAGGGTCCCATTTGAGACACAACCTAGGTTGGCTTTAGATGGATGAGGCTGTCAAACTCAACTCTCTCCAGATCAGAGGAGGTGAAAATAAAATGTCAACATCAGGCTCCTATAATAATCACACTGGGTTTATCACATTCTAAACCACTGACTATGGCTTCAGAGTAGTATTAACAATGAGGAGATTATGTATGTGTTGCAGGTGGCTGTCTGTTCCCTATATAGTGTAATACTCTTCACCAGGGCCAATAGGGCTCCCATCAAAAGTAGTGCACTATATAGGGAATAGGGTGCCATTTGGGATGCATAGTCTGTCTCCCACAAGCTGGAAGAATAAAGAGACTTGCAGTATTGGGGCTTCGAGAGAAGTCGGAGAGATGTTAAGTTCTACAATGCCTTCTAATGTACGTACTATATGCATTGCAAAGGCAGAAGTTAAAAGGTTTTTTTTTGTTGAAAATACCTATTCAATTAATTTAAATCCAACCAAATACTTCCACAAATTAGCCTGTTCCCAGATCTGTTTGTGCTGACTTGCCAATGACCATAGAAGTAGGTGAGTATAGCACAAACAACTAGGACCAGGAAACCATCATTTCTGTTGATGTTTTATTAATTATATAAAGGTGTTGATCAAAACAATTCCCAGCAGAGTTTTTCTAGCCGCAGTATTTAGCTATGTTATAGCTTCAAACTGCAAAGCTATGTAGGGAGAACATCGTACACACTCTGTGTGTTGAGGCCACTGTGAATTTGGAAACAAACCTTACTCGAACCCTAACACGATTAAGGAGAAAGCTTGACTGAGGTTTTGACAACTAAACCGAAGCGACATATTTTCCCTTCTCCGTTAAATACACAAACATTTGACTGTATGGACAATGTTGGTGGTCACTGTGGGATTTAGGTTTGGCGGTGTTGCAGTGGACTGGGTCAAAGGCCACCCAGTATCATAATAGTCCTAATTACACTAAGACAAGAGCAGGAGACGTCAGCCATTTTCCCATGACTTTAACTTCTACTCAGTAAAAGTCGATGACAACATTGGAAAACAGTGTGATTAAAACACCCGTTGTATATCTGTGTTGTATTTTGAGTGTTAGGTTCTGTCTGTGTTGTATTTTGAGTGTTAGGTTCTGTCTGTGTTGTATTTTGAGTGTTAGGTTCTGTCTGTGTTGTATTTTGAGTGTTATATTCTGTCTGTGTTGTATTTTGAGTGTTATGTTCTGTCTGTGTTGTATTTTGAGTGTTATGTTCTGTCTGTGTTGTATTTTGAGTGTTAGGTTCTGTCTGTGTTGTATTTTGAGTGTTATGTTCTGTCTGTGTTGTATTTTGAGTGTTATGTTCTGTCTGTGTTGTATTTTGAGTGTTAGGTTCTGTCTGTGTTGTATTTTGAGTGTTATATTTTGAGTGTTATATTTTGAGTGTTATGTTCTGTCTGTGTTGTATTTTGAGTGTTATGTTCTGTCTGTGTTGTATTTTGAGTGTTAGGTTCTGTCTGTGTTGTATTTTGAGTGTTATATTTTGAGTGTTATATTTTGAGTGTTAGGTTCTGTCTGTGTTGTATTTTGAGTGTTATGTTCTGTCTGTGTTGTATTTTGAGTATTATGTTCTGTCTGTGTTGTATTTTGAGTGTTAGGTTCTGTCTGTGTTGTATTTTGAGTATTATGTTCTGTCTGTGTTGTATTTTGAGTGTTATGTTCTATCTGTGTTGATGTTCCAACCATGTGTAGAATGTCATCAAAGCTTTCTGGTATCATCAACAAATAAATAAATGATAGCCACAAAGCCTATGTCCTCAATCTCTTACACACACCAACCTCTGTCTCCTGCAGTATGGTGAGATAGTCTGGGACAGTGATGTCTGGGGCAGCAATCAGCTCCACCTCTTCCCTGGGTCCCTCCAGAGATCCCAGAAGGGTCTTAAAAGGAACCTCATCCAAACAGGACATCCTCCTGCTGCTCTTCTGGTCACTGGGGGAGAAGGAGAGAGAAGGAGTAGGGAGAGGAGGAGGGAGAGAGGAGGAAGAGGAGGAGAAGTAAGAGAAGGAGAGAGGAGGATTGGAGGAAGAGGAGGAGAGATCAGTTTTCAACAGTCTACTATTGTCAATCATTGTAACCTGGACTCCAGCTGTTCCAGTAACTAGCATATGGTGTTGAGGTCTGGTACCGAGAGACAAGTGGGAAGGTGACAAGTGAGCTATATTGCCTCTCCTGAAACAAATTGCCTGGGCGGCAGGGTAGCCTAGCGTTGGACTAGTAACCGGAAGGTTGCAAGTTCAAACCCCTGAGCTGACAAGGTACAAATCTGTCGTTCTGCCCCTGAACAGGGGCAACTGAACCCACTGTTCCTAGGCCGTCATTGAAAATAAGAATTTGTTCTTAACTGACTTGCCTAGTTAAATAAAGGTAAAATAAATAAAAATATTTAGACAGGATTGGATAGGAGACCAAAACAGATTCTCCTCTTGGTTCCCAGAAACGTACACTTTTTCCTTCCTATATCGGTATATTCTGTTACACAATCTAGGAGAGGGAAATCTGGGGGAAGAGGATTAAGGATTATAAGGTACCATGTCTGACTCTCTCAGACGTCAACACATGATGCTCCTCTCCTATTGGCCGAAGGGGACGGAAAACACACGCACGCAAGGCAGAAAGCAAGCATGCACGCATGCATGCACACACACTGCCGTACGAAAGAAAGAATGCAAACACACACACACTCCAGTAAACCCTCCTTACGCAGACAGGTGTTGTGAGGCTAAAGCATCATCACAACTAAGCCCCTCCACCACCACAGCTGATCATCAAGCCCAGTACGTCTGCTACTGTAGAATTAGAATTACTAGAAAGGAAAATAATACCCTATTCTTTATATAGTGCCCTACTTTTTTCTGGTCAAAAGTTGAGCACTATATAGGGCATATATAAAATAGTGTGATTTGAGGCGTGGCCAAACAGCTGAAAACAGTCATTGTTGCAAATAATGCATTTTTATGTGGCGCAGAATTCTGGGCCCGTATTCATAAAAACGTCTCAGGATAGAGTACTGATCTAAGATCAGTTTTGCCTTTAAGATCATAATGAATAAGATTAGGCCTATGTGAACAGGCAGAACCTGATCCTAGATTGCATATGAATATTGGCCCGGATGTGAGAAGCCTTGATTGATCCAACATTCCTAATGGTACACCAATATGGCCACCGATGTACCCACCATGAGATGTTCATTTGAATGGGAATGTCTGCTCCAAGGAACCATAATGAGTAGAATGAATGTCCTCATTCAAGTCAATGATGCCACAATGGGTGGACTGGCAGCCATTTTAAAAGTGTATCCATGAGGATGCAGTCAAACTCTGGTTTGAGGGGTTGTACCCATTTTAGCACTACTTGTTTTGATTCTATGGCTGCCCTTCTAGCTTCAGATGGTGCTGGACTAATGACGAGGCTGGAGACCTAAACCTAAGGCATACCGGTTAAGCTTATTAACTAGTTTTAAAACGCACGAAGAGCGAGACAATGGAAAGTTCAACGACAGTAGACCTACATTGTACAATATAGTCAGTCGTCTGTTTCCATAGTTAAACTGCGTCACTGGAAATGTTTAGTTTTTCAAAATATGTTTTTTTAAGTAGGCCTATCTATCCGTTTTAAATGAATAACCTATTCAGCAAATATTGTTGTATGATTTCAGAGTGGGGAAACACCCTCCACTTGTAGGCCTATTATGGCCATCATGCAAAGGTGAGGAAAAAATATGAGAAACACATGAGAAGAACCACTAAACACATAACGCTATGACAGGTATTATGTCCCCAGAAGACAATAGTGCCATACACAGGACATTGACTGATGCACAAGGGTTCAATAAGTCACAGTTGCCCAAAATAAGTAAGATGATAACTAGTGGTTACTTCTACTATATACTATCCTAACAATGAAGGGTAATATGAAGTAGGCTAGTAAAAACTCCAGAAAGAAGATAATTCCAATCACAAAAAAAAGAAAAAAGCCTAATATCACCCAACAGCACCCCCTGCCACATGGTAACTATTCCTATCACCAGAGGAACTATCATCACCAGAGGAACTATCATCACCAGAGGAACTATCATCACCAGAGGAACTATCATCACCAGAGGAACTATCATCACCAGAGGAACAATCATCTCCAGAGGAACTATCATCACCAGAGGAACTATCATCACCAGAGGAACTATCATCACCAGAGGAACAATCATCTCCAGAGGAACTATCATCACCAGAGGAACTATCATCACCAGAGGAACTATCATCACCAGAGGAACTCATCACCAGAGGAACTATCATCACCAGAGGAACTATCATCACCAGAGGAACTATCATCACCAGAGGAACAATCATCTCCAGAGGAACTATCATCACCAGAGGAACTCATCACCAGAGGAACTATCATCACCAGAGGAACTATCATCACCAGAGGAACTATCATCACCAGAGGAACTATCATCACCAGAGGAACAATCATCACCCCTAGAAAAGCATTTGCTACTCAAACGAAAGCACAAGCATATCAAAACATCTTTATGTGAAAAAAACAGTTGGAGTGACTAGAGGCATTATCCTCATATTGTGCTACTGACTGTACGTTTGTTTATTCCATGTGTAACTCTGTTTTTGTCGCACTGTTTTGCTTTATCTTGGACAGGTCGCAGTTGTAAATGAGAACTTGTTCTCAGCTGGCCACCTGGTTAAATAAAGGAGAAATCAAATAAAAAAATCATCAAGTAAATACTCAACCAAATCCAAATCATCACAAAAAATGTGCTACTTAAATAATCTGTCAGTTTTTTTTATGTACCTGTACTTGTTTCTGTGAGCAGTCCCTCTCTTCTCTGTAGTGCTTCTTCGTCTCTCAGGCCTGGGTTACTGATGTCGTGTGTGTTGTTGCTGCCTCTTCCAACCTGTTGGTGATTAAGAGCAGTGGGCGTGAGGTCTGAGGATACAGGAGGATTAGCCCTCCTGAACCACAATGCTACTGACATAACTCACTGACTTCAGCTGCTTACCTGCTGCTGCCCAGGCGCATGTCGACTGGAAACACCCAAGGAACACCGCTCCCATTACACCATCACCACATCCCAAATGATACCCTATTCTGGTATTCCCTATTCTGTGCATTATATAGGGAATAGGTATGGGCCCTGGTCAACAGTAGTGCACTACATAGGGAATAGACTGTCATTTGGGACCACCCCCAGGGTCTGTTAAGGGTGAAGGGTGAAGCATTGCAGAGCATTCAGATATACATATATTTTGTAGAACAGATATAACCCCCAAGCCATAACACATCTACCTCAAATACCTCTGCACATTGTACTGGTACTCCCTCCATTCTTGTGTATTTTAATTCTCATGTTACTATTACATTTTTTGTACTAGACATTCAACTGGGTATTCAATTGGTTTGATTAATGAGAAGGCCAACAAGGAGAAGAGTAATCCTTCCATTCCTTCCTTCCTTGGCAGGCCAAGGTGTTAAGAGATTCTCGGTACACCCATGCTGTGTAAAGGTGGTAAACAGAAGGTAGACTGAGGGAAACAGAGATCTCCAAGAGCCAGACAACAGTGTGACGTCACTCAGAACCCTCCTCTGTAAGACACGTTTAGTTCAACTGTAGCAGTGACACCAACTGACCATGGTCAATAATCTGGTACGCCAGGCAGGCAGGAATAAAAAATATTTATTGACTTCAGAAAATACAGAATTCCTGATAAATAGGATTTCAAATTCAGTCAAATATCAGTTGGAGAGAATAACTACCAAATAGCTGTTTGTAAAATTAAGAACTGATTTTGAAATCCTTAAAGAAAACCAATTTCACTCTTCTGTTTCACTTCTCCAGCAGGTCTTGTTGCAGTAACTTGCTGAATACAGTGCTAGCGAATGACCAGTCCTTTCCAGAGCCAATTTGGGCGTCAGTCAGGGTCCGAGGCAGTCCCCTCGGTCCAGGGCTGTGGCCCAAATCTCATCTGTGGGGCATTGTGGTAAGACCCAGTCCTGGGGGACCGTGGTGCCGTCTGGGTGGTCCACTGAGACCAGACAGAGGTCCCACTCTCTCCTAGAGGTGAAAGACAGCAGGTGAGCCAAAATAGGATACTGAAGTACTTTAAAAGTGCATGCATCCTTCGTTCCTTGATTTAATGACTGGTTAAATATCACTGGTTAGATATGCTTTAACAGTAAAAGCATTGGTGGAGCCCTTTCATACACGTATAATGCAGGAAGGAAACAAGGAAGGAAGAAGAAAAGGAAGGAAAGGTGCAGTCTGAGTATTTGAACAGGGCCTTAGTGGAGGTAAATCTCTAAGTCTAGTAAAATGCTGTGTGACACAAACCGTATCTGTATTAAGGCTGGTAGTGAGCGCTCTGCCTGTGTGTAGTACTCTCTGAAGGGCTGTAGGGGGTGGTCAGGAGGCATCTCATCTGGAGGAGAGGAGGGGATGGGGGGAGAACAGTCACATTAAGAGAAATGGTTATTCAAATATGAACTTATAAAATCAGAATCTCTAAATGCTGTGTCTGTTTTCCTCTTATTTACCAGTGGTTCGGAAACTGTGTGCCATGAGATGACCAACCTAATACCTTTTGAATTGCTGTGTTCCAATTAACTAAATCATGTGTTTATTTCCATAATCCAAAATAAACAGGCTACAACCTGAAAGTGGGTCACGACTCTCCTTTTGGGAAAAACCACCAGCCTTTATACGGTTTCTAATTACCTCCAAAGAGCATGCTATCCATCTCTCGTTTCCTCAGCAGTAGCCTCTCCCTCTCCTTCTTCTGTCGCTTCTCCAGGTCCCTCCTGCGCTCCTCCTCCTGTTCGCTCTCCAGCATCACGCGCAGGGCGTTCTCCTCTGCCCCATACACCCCTGTCCTCTTCCTGATCAGTGCACGCAGGCGCTCCACCAGCCCATCAAATGCTTGGTCGGCTTCTTTCTCCGGGAAGATCCCTGGTAGGGGACACAATCAGAGAAACGTTTATGTTCAGTTGTCAGAAAACGTTTTAAAATGGAGTGAAACAGAGAGGTACTGCATGAATTTGTTCAATGAGAACAGAGATTTTTTACTATTGTTGTTGTGAAGTTGAACAGCAGTTGGCTAGACAAAAGATCTGAAGAGAAACTGTTGCACCACTATGGTGCTTCGCCTTACCTTTCCTGGAGGCTGCCTCCTTCCTGAGTTTGCGTAGCTTCTCCAGTGACCTGAGGATGTCCAGCATCCTCTTGGCATCTGCCTGCTTCTTCCTCACTTCACAGAGCACCGTGTCAGCAGCCAGCTTCAGCTCTTGCGCCTGATGGGGGAGGGGAGCACAAAAAAAGACATAACAGAAGCCGTGTTCATAGTCTGGGTCAAATCAATACAGAAAACACACACATATATACACACACCTCTGCAAAAAGCAGTTTCCATCAATGCATATTCAGATGTGTCCATGATTTGTGTATCAATCAACAGCTGTCCAATGAGCGAGTTAAATCAAAATGAAAGCAGTTAGACAGTCTTGAAATTCACTGACACCAAACTAAGAACACTGGGCCACCTGCTGCTGACGTGTGTAACGCACATTACTTAGAGCAGGAGTGTGTCATCTCCAGTCCCTGGGGAGCCCCACGGTTGAACAGTTTATTTCTAGCCCAACACACATGCTTCAAATTCTCATCTAAACATCAAACCGTTCCTTAGTTGAATCAGATGTGCTGGGCTAGAACAAAAAAATGCAACCTTTATGTTTAAAGCAGGAGGGCTCCAGTCTGAAGGTGGAAAGGGGGAGCTATCGATCAGAGATGAGACACTGAGTTTGACAGTGCTCCCTTTCAGTTCTCTCACCCTCTTCTTCTCCTCTACTTCATGGATACGTTTCATCCTCCACTTGTCGATGGCCGCTTCACGCTCAGCCACTCGTTCCTCCTCCCTCTGTTTGTCCTCGTCCTGTTCCACTTGTCGACGCCGTAGCCTGGCCCTTCTCTTACTGATGGAACTCAGTTTCTTTTTAAGACTTTCAACAAACTCAGAGTCACCGAGGACCTTCAGTTTCTCTTGCAGATCTGTCTTCACACTCACTGCCTCAGCGTAAGAATCCGCCCAGACGCTCTCATTCTCCATGTTGTGCTTCAGCGTTTCACAAGCCATGGACAGCTTTGAAACTAGCTGTATGGCACCGTACAGGGTGTCTCGTATGTGAGCCACGGAGACCTTTGGGTGAGTTTGCCTTGAATGAGGTTCCGCCGGTTTGGAGGTCTTGGCTGTTGTCCTCTCTCGGTTCCTCAAGAAATGTTTCAGCCACTGTTCGTCTTGCATCCTCTGAATGGAGTCTTGGTCTGGTGGCTGTGGAGCCATAGGCCTACTAAAACCTTGGTCACGCTGCAAAGCTGTTCCCATCGGAATCAAGGACGGGGAGGCGAGGAGAGGTCTGCTACGATGTTCAGTGTAACCACTGTCCGCATGCTTTGGTCTAAAACTAGCATCAGGGTTTCCATACGGACTGTGTTGTGGACCGGGTCTAGGGTATGCTGGATTGTGATCAAATGATCTTAGGAAATCTGAAGTTCCCATGTTCGATTGAGCATCACCCATATTGTAGCCCTGAGCCCATGAGTTTGGTGGTCTCCCCTCATGTGTGTTGGGTTCCAGCTTTGGATGACTGTGGAAGGGAACTGGTTGTGAACACATGGGAGGGAACTGACTGAGTGCCGGGTTGTTGAGGGGCGGTGGCGGTATCGACGGATCAAAACCATATCCTGGGGACGACATATGAGGTGGTCCGTAGCCTTCAAATCTAGGCGGTGGTTGTGGAAAGGGGGGTCTGAAGCCATATGGTTGACTGCCATATCCTGGCACGGGTGGAGTCCACTCTTGACTTTGAGGGAATCTCTGGTCGCTAACTGGGGCTTGTTGTGGTGGAGGAAGATATTGGGAAGGGGTTTGACCCGGCCAAAACGCTCCAGCAACGTTACTTGAACTCGGCATGTTACTTTGAAACGAGGTTTCACATACTGGTGGTGGTTGTATCGGCTGCGGTCCGAGATATGTAGGTCCCCCTCTAGGGTAAAACGTATCGGGACCTCCGGTGTTAGAAACGGGGTGCTGCCGTCCTCCCGACGTAGACTGGAACGTTGGTTTATCCATTTTCAAGAGGCGTGATACTGTGGAAAATAATAAACTTGGTTGTTTTCAAATGTATTTAGCTAGCTAACGACACTGTTGAACACCGGGAGCGACCATGTTTACAAGGTGACGTCACACACCGGATATAGTACACGTATATCCGTTGTTTTTTTGTTTTTTTTTACGAAGCGAATGACCGGGAGCATCCTAATTGGCTAAAATTGGTTCCTCTCCTCAAATCAAATTATATTTGTCATATGTGCTGAATACAACGGGTGTAGACAACCGTGAAATTATTTTTTAGGAGTCCATCCCAATAATGCAGAGTAAAAAAAACGGCCTAGAATACGTTGTCTGTCATTGGCATCAGTCCTTCCGCACAATTGTCTTTGTCTCCTCTACTAATTTGGAGAACAGACTTCTATCATCTAAAGAAACGAGACCGTTTAACCATTGAGCTATATAATAACCATCCCATTCTGCCAGGTCGGTGCAGAGGAAAGAAAAGAGAAAGAAAGGAGACGAGGAAAGGAAGACACTTTAGACTTGAGATGCAGTTTCAAAAAGCAGACGAGGTCCCATTACTCTTAGCTGGCTTCGAGAGAGAGAGGGGAGAGAATTCTACAACCACCTAAATTAAAGTGATTCCCAAACCTTCCATAACAAAGCCATCACCTGCAGAGAGATGAACCTGTAGAAAAGTCCCCAAAACAAGCTGGTCCTGGGGCTCTTTTCACATACACAAACAGACTCCACAGAGCTCCAGGACAGCAACCCAATTAGAAGCAACGAAATCATGAGAAACAAAAAGATAATTGACACATTGGAAAGAATTTACAAAAAAACAGAGCAAACTAGAATGCTATTTGGCACTAAACAGAGTACACAATGTCAGAATAACTGACCACTGTGACTGACCCTATTTTTAATTTATTTCACCTTCATTTAATCAGGTAGGCCAGTTGAGAACAAGTTCTCATTTACAACTGCAACCTGGCCAAGATAAAGCAAAGCGGTGCGACAAAAACAAACACAGAGTTACACAATAGGAAAAATCTATGTACAGTGTGTGCAAATGTAGAAGAGTGGGGAGGTAGGCAATAAATAGGCCATAGAGGCGAAATAATGACAATTTAGTATTAACACTGGAGTGATGGATGTGCAGATGATGTGCAAGTAGAGATACTGGGGTGCAAAAAAATCAAGAGAGTAAGTAATAATATGGGGATAAGGTAGTTGGGTGAGCTCTTTACAGATTGGCTGTGTACAGGTACAGTGATCGGTAAGCTGCTCTGACAGCTGATGCTTTAAGTTAGAGAGAGGGAGATAGATATAAGACTCCAGATTCAGTGATTTTTGCAATTCGTTCCAGTCATTGGCAGCAGAGAACTGGAAGGAAAGACGGCTAAAGGAAGTGTTGGCTTTGGGGATGACCAGTGTTGGCTTTGGGGATGAAATATACCTGCTGGAGCACGTGCAACGGGTGGGTGTTGCTATGGTGACCAGTGAGCTGAGATAAGGCGGAAAGCTTTGAGGAAAATTAAGGAAAGCATAGCCTTGCTATTGAGCAAAGGCCGCCGTAGGCAGACAGGCTATGTGCACACTGCCCACAAAATGAGGTGGAAACTGAACTGCAGTTCCTAACCTCCTGCCAAATGTATGTCCATTTTAGAGACATATTTCCCTCAGACTACACAGACCCACAAATAATTAAAAACTCCCATATCTATTGGATAAAATACCACAGTGTGCAATCACAGCAGAAAGACTTGTGACCTTTTGCCGCAAGAAAAGGGCAACCAGTGAAGAACAAACACCATTGTAAATACAACCCATATGTGAATTTATTTTCCCTTTTGTACTTGAACATTGTTACAATACTAGATGTAGACATGACATTTGAAATCACTTTACTCTTTTGGAACTTTTGTGAGTGTCATGTTTACTGTTCATTATTCCTATTTTTTTCCCCACTTTTGTTTATCATCGATTTCACTTGCTTTGGCAATGTAAACATGTGGTTCCCATGCCAATAAAGCCCCTTAAACTAAATTGAGAAGAGCGAGAGAGAAGTTCCTCTTCTGCTCATAGATAATTGTGACATTTTTTAAATAACTAATATAAATATATAGTGGGGAGAACAAGTATTTGATACACTGCCGATTTTGCAGGTTTTCCTACTTATAAAGCGTGTAGAGGTCAATTTTTTTTAATCATAGGTACACTTCAACTGTGAAAGACGGAATCTAAAACAAAAATCCAGAAAATCACATTGTATGATTTTTAAGTAATTTATTTGCATTTTATTGCATGACATAAGTATTTGATACATCAGAAAAGCAGAACTTCATATTTGGTAGAGAAACCTGTGTTTGCAATTACAGACCAGGTTTACACACACTGCAGCAGGAATTTTGGCCCACTCCTCCATACAGACCTTCTCCAGATCCTTCAGGTTTCGGGGCTGTCGCTGGGCAATACAGACTTTCAGCTCCCTCCAAAGATGTTCTATTGGGTTCAGGTCTGGAGACTGGCTAGGCCACTCCAGGACCTTGAGATGCTTCTTACGGAGCCACTCTTTAGTTGCCCTGGCTGTGTGTTTCGGGTCGTTGTCATGCTGGAAGACCCAGCCACGACCCATCTTCAATGCTCTTACTGAGGGAATGAGGTTGTTGGCCAAGATCTCGCGATACATGGCCCCATCCATCCTCCCCTCAATACGGTGCAGTCATCCTGTCCCCTTTCCAGAAAAGCATCCTCAAAGAATGTTTCCACCTCCATGCTTCACGGTTGGGATGGTGTTCTTGGGGTTGTACTCATCCTTCTTCTTCCTCCAAACACAGCGAGTGGAGTTTAGACCAAAAAGCTCTATTTTTGTCTCATCAGACCACATGACCTTCTCCCATTCCTCCTCTGGATCATATCCAGATGGTCATTGGCAAACCTTAGACGGGCCTGGACATGCGCTGGCTTGAGCAGGGGGACCTTGCGTGCGCTGCAGGATTTTAATCCATGACGGCGTAGTGTGTTACTAATGGTTTTCTTTGAGACTGTGATCCCAGCTCTCTTCAGGTCATTGACCAGGTCCTGCCGTGTAGTTCTGGGCTGATCCCCCACCTTCCTCATGATCATTGATGCCCCGCGAGGTGAGATCTTGCATGGAGCCCCAGACCGAGGGTGATTGACCGTCATCTTGAACTTCTTCCATTTTCTAATAAATGCGCCAACAGTTGTTGCCTATTGTCTTGTAGCCCATCCCAGCCTTGTGCAGGTCTACAATTTTATCCCTGATGTCCTTACACAGCTCTCTGGTCTTGGTCAGTGTGGAGAGGTTGGTGTCTGTTTGATTGAGTGTGTGGACAGGTGTCTTTTATACAGGTAACGAGTTCAAACAGGTGCAGTTAATACAGGTAATGAGTGGAGAACAGGAGGGCTTCTTAAAGAAAAACTAACAGGTCTGTGAGAGCCGGAATTCTTACTCGTTGGTAGGTGATCAAATACTTATGTCATCCAATAAAATGCAAATTAAATACTTAAAAATCATACAATGTGATTTTCTGGATTTTTTTGATTTTTAGATTCCGTCTCTCACAGTTGAAGTGTACCTATGATAAAAATGACAGACCTCTACATGCTTTGTAAGTAGGAAAACCTGCAAAATCGGCAGTGTATCAAATACTTGTTCTCCCCACTGTATATCTAATTATATATATATCTAATAATATAAATATTTACTCAGACAGCCCAATTCAGATCTTTTTCCACTAATTTGCAAAATATCAAGATTGGGCTGCCTGTGTAACCGCAGCCTATAAAAACTGATGAGGGTGCATGTTTTTGGGTGGCTTGGACTAAATAAACCCACCAGGACTGAAGAACACTGGACAACTATAGTTCATCAAACAACCTCTGAACACTCTTAAGTGATTAATATATTTATTAAAGTCTCACATTTACATAAGTTCACAACTATTCAGAGCAAAATAGGGTTGCTGCCACACAGATGGCATCAGTTCTGATGGACTGTACATCACACAATTGCCCAACTCTAAATCAAGACCTTATGCTGTGTTCATAACCAAGTGGGAAGGTGTTATTTACCACATACAAAACCTACTTGAACGCCCCTCCAACTGGTAATTACTAGTAGGAAACTCATATATCATTCCTGAGCGCCAACTTCTCCCACATGTTGACCTCTGATGTCACCCACTAAGGAAATTATCTCGATAACAGCATTTTAGGCAGTTACATGCAGTAAAACATTATTTATAAAAAGCTATCTATTCATGTTTTTGAACACATATGTTTACAAGCATGATAGCTGTACTTTAAGTTTATGATTGACGCAGCTTGTTTGCCATTAGCCAATCAGCGTTTCTCAATGTGTTCAAAGCATGTGAATGCATCCAACTGATATTTACGACTTCACAGCAGGTAATTACCACCTTCCCACTCGGTTATGAACGCAACATAAGCTCCAAGATAAAGTCCCTGTGTAGATTTGAAAGGTTTGGATGGGTGTAACCAACATCACAGAAACCCATAAGAGAAAGAATAAACTGTTACCATATTGCTAACACCTATCAAATCTTCTGAGATCTACACAGGTGCCTAGGGGTTAGGGTCTAAGGGTCAAAGTGGAATTGAGCAAATTATCTAGATTCTAGGCCCTTACTGTCTGAGATTTCAAAATGTTATATCTGTATATAAAGTGTACAAAAAAGCCCAGCTTCTTTTAAAGAAACTGCATTGAATGAACAGTTTCTCAGTGTATAGTGTTGAGAAAATCAGACAATGCATTTCTAAAGACTGGTATGTTTTCATTTAAAAACACCAGTGATGTCATGGCTTCATTAAATGTGTAGGTAGTTCTAAACGGTTCCATAAAGAAACGTCAAAAACAACCACAATGGGAAAATGTGCTGTCTGACATTGTCAAAGCTGATTGGGATAAATTTAAGTCACCCCCCCTATCTCGACCCCAGATATCTTACACGTTTCATCTCATACATGGCATACTAACTGTACATACAGTATACTAGTAATTCCAGTGTTGGATATTTGAAATCCACCACAGAGCAGCCAAACTGATCTTTTTTGAAAAGGTTAACAATTTGACTATAAATACTTGTTCTGTAAAGAACGCTGGTTTCTATGACCTGGCTGACCTCGTCAGAGAGTTGTGAAGAAACAAAATTGCTTCCTAAATTACATCAGAAAGACATGGTGGTTAAAACAAGTATCCTATAATCCTTAATCCTTGACTGTCAAAAATAAAATGGTGTCAAAACAAAATAAGAGAAAATAGATTTTGGACTTGATACAATCCATTTCCATTAAGGTTTCCCAAACAAGTACTTATCACAAAGAGACACTAGCTACTTTATGAGAAAAAGTAAAAGTATCTTTACATTTAAACAGGATAACGTTCTTTCTCCTTTTCTCTCTCTCTGGGAAAGATGGGTAGAGAATACTTGGTTAATGTTAATTAAACCTTTGCAACAATTTGGGAACAAACTTTTTCCGATGTATGAAATTGCATAACCTACATCATCATGATCAACACTGATGTAATTCAGATGACATAATTACATTTGAAGTTACAATAATGGTATTTGTAAAATGCCATAGCTTATTAAATCGAAATGGCAATTTCTGAAGTTCCATTTTGGACTGTTTGTTAGTTGTTGGCTGCATCCGCCTGCCTTGGCCAGCTCTCCTCCTCTATCCCAGAGTCATACTCCTCCTCAGACTCTTTAGCAGGTGCTCTGGAGACACACAAAAAAATATTAAATTCTGCTGCAAATAAATGAAAAGTCATGGTAAAAAACTGTATTTTCAATTAAATTGCTGTGAAACCACACCATATAAGATTTGCATGGGTCCTCAGATCCTCAAAAGGTTCTACAGCTGCACCACCGAGAGCATCCTGACGGGTTGCATCACTGCCTGGTATGGCAACTGCTCGGCCTCTGACCGTAAGGCACTACAAAGGCTAGTGTGTACGGCCCAGTACATCACTGGGGCCAAGCATCCTGCCATCCAGGACCTCTATACCAGGCGGTGTCAGAGGAAGGCCCTAAAAATTGTCAAAGACTCCAGCCACACTAGTCATAGACTGTTCTCTCTGCTGCCGCACGGCAAGCGGTACCTGAACGCCATGTCTAGGTCCAAGAGGCTTCTAAACAGCCTCTACCTCCAAGCCATAAGAGTCCTGAACATCTAATCAAATGGCTACCCAGACTATTTGCAATGCCCTCCCCCCTCTTTTACACCGCTGCTACTCTCTGTTATTATCTATGCATTGTCACTTTAATAACTCTACCGCCATGTACATATTACCTCAATTACCTCGACTAACAGGTGCCCCTGCACATTGACTCTGTACCGGTACCCCCTGTATATACATTTGCAAGAAAAAGTATGTGAGCCCTTTGGAATTACCTGGATTTCTGCATAAATTAGTCATAAAATTCAATCTGATCTTCATCTTAGTCACAACAATAGACAAACCAATAACACACAAATTATTGTATTTTCTTGTCTATATTGAATACATAATTTAAACATTCACAGTGTAGGTTGGAAAAAGTATGTGAACCCCTGGGCTAATGACTTTTTGAAAAGCTAATTGGAGTCAGGAGTTAGCTAACCTGGAGTCCAATAAATGAGACGAGATTGGACATGTTGGTTAGAGCTGCCTTGCCCTATAAAAAAAAACTCACAAAATTTGAGTTTGCTATTCACAAGGAGCATTGCCTGATGTGAACCATGCCTCGAACAAAAGATCTCAGAAGACATAAGATTAAGAATTGTTGACTTGCATAAAGCTGGAAAGGGTTACAAAAGTATCTCTAAAAGCCTTGATGTTCATCAGTCCACGATAAGACAAAATGTCTATAAATGGAGAAAGTTCAGCACTGTTGCTACTCTCCCTAAGAGTGTCCGTCCTGCAAAGATGACTGCAAGAGCACAGCGCAGAATACTCAATGAGGTCAGGTGTCAGCTAAAGACTTACAGAAATCTCTGGAACATGCTAACATCTCTGTTGACGAGTCTACGATATGTAAAACACTAAACAAGAATGGTGTTCATGGGAGGACACCATGGAAGAAGCCCCTGTTGTCCAAAAAAACATTGCTGCACATCTGAAGTTTGTAAAAGAGCACCTGGATACCTCGCTAGGATTATTTACGTTAGTTAGCTACCGCTCCTGCTGTCCTTTACTAGCTACTTCTGCTTCATGCCTCTAAAAATGACTAGGTCTCCAGTAAGGTTTCCATTTTGATGACTGTTACTTACGCCAAACCCAAACCGGCCGAGCGCTTGCGCCATCGTGCGCAAATTGATTTTGTCCCACCACATCAAACGCGATCACGATACGCAGGTTGAAATATTAACACAAACTCTGAACCAATTATATTAATTTGGGGACAGGTCAAAAAGCATTAAACATTTATGGCAATTTTGCTAGCTAGCTTGCAGTTGCTAGCTAATTTGTCATATTTAGCTAGCTTGCCGTTTCTAGCTAATTTGTCCTGGGATATAAACGTTGAGTTGTTATTTTACCTGAAATGCACAAGGTCCTCTACTCCGACAATTAATCCACACATAAAATGGTCAACCAAATAATTTCTAGTCATCTCTCCTCCTTCCAGGCCTTTTCTTCTTTGGACTTTATATGGCGATTGATATCTAACTTCCATAGTTACCATGATGACCGACCGAACTCAGTTCATCTTTCAATCACCCACGTGGGTATAACCAATGAGGAGACGGCACGTGGGTATCTGCTTCTATAAACCAATGAGGAGATGGGAGAGGCAGGACTTCCACAGCCTTCAGCGTTACAAATAGAACTGACTTCTATTTTAGCGCTTGGTAACGCAGATGCTCGTTGGCGCCCGCGAGCTGTGTGGATGCAATAATTGAATAACATGTATGTTTACATTTATTTTGCAACACTCACGCACGTGACGTGAGCGGAGTGGTCAGCATGTTACTTATACACTTTAATACTGTATTGTCCCCAACCGAGTTGAGTCTCAGGTAATTATGAATACTTACTTTACATACACAGGCACTGATTTCCCTTGGACCACGTCTTCGTTCAGCTCAACAGCCATGATGTCTGAGTGTGGCACTTCAAACATGGGTTCAAGGAGCAATTTTTCCTTAAAAAGACAAGAGAAGGAATATTACTCGCCACCATCAAAGGTTTAAGACGTACATTTCAAAATGCATGTAAAACAATTACATTTCATATTCTTAAATATACATTTTAAAATGTAAATCACAATTTATACATTACTGTACATTTCAAAATATATATTGGAGGTGCTTACCATAATGGACCTTAGCCCACGAGCACCGGTCTTCCTTTCCAAAGCCAACCTGGCGATGGCTCTCAAGGCATCTGGAGTTACATTCAGTTCACACTGGAATGAGATTAAGGTAATTAAAGTGTTAATGAAGTCATCACAACTTTTTTGGAGGGCACACACAAAGACATCAGAACCCACAGATGTATGTACACAGACACTAGTGTGTGCACATCCAAACACAGATAAATACAGGAAAGTACGCACACCCTTCCTCCATCCCACACCACCTCCCCTCCTGAAACACCTTGTCCATGCTGAACAGGGTCTGGTACTGGGGGATGACGGCGTTACTACTACTATCACTGCTACTTATATTACTACTACTATCACTACTAATGCTACTATTACAACTGCTGCTACAACGACTACTACTATTCCTGCTACTACAACTGCTCGTACGACTACTACTGCTACTACTACTATTCCTGCTACTACAACTGCTGGTACGACTGCTGCTAATACTACTGATCCTACTACTACTAATACCACTGATCCTACTACTACAACTGCAGCTACTACCATAACTGCTACTACTGCTACTTATATCACTACTACCATTACTACTGCTGCTATTGCAACTGCTGCTACTACTACTACAACTGCTGCTACTACTACTACAACTGCTGCTACTACTACAACTGCTGCTACTAATACTACTGATCCTACTACTACTAATACCACTGATCCTACTACTACAACTGCAGCTACTACCATAACTGCTACTACTGCTACTTATATCACTACTACCATTACTACTGCTGCTACTACTACAACTGCTGCTACAACTATAACTGCTGCTACTACTACAACTGCTGCTACTACTATAACTGCTGCTACTACTATAACTGCTGCTACTACTACAACTGCTGCTACTACTACAACTGCTGCTACTACTATAACTGCTGCTACTACTATAACTGCTGCTACTACTATAACTGCTGCTACTACTACAACTGCTGCTACTACTATAACTGCTGCTACAACTATAACTGCTGCTACTACTACAACTGCTGCTACTACTATAACTGCTGCTACAACTATAACTGCTGCTACTACTACAACTGCTGCTACTACTATAACTGCTGCTACTACTATAACTGCTGCTACTACTATAACTGCTGCTACTACTATAACTGCTGCTACTACTACAACTGCTGCTACTACTATAACTGCTGCTACTACTATAACTGCTGCTACTACTACAACTGCTGCTACTACTACAACTGCTGCTACTACTACAACTGCTGCTACTACTACTACTGCTGCTACTACTACAACTGCTGCTACTACTACAACTGCTGCTACTACTATAACTGCTGCTACTACTACAACTGCTGCTACTACTACAACTGCTGCTACTACTACTACTGCTGCTACTACTACAACTGCTGCTACTACTACAACTGCTGCTACTACTACAACTGCTGCTACTACTATAACTGCTGCTACTACTATAACTGCTGCTACTACTACAACTGCTGCTACTACTACAACTGCTGCTACTACTACAACTGCTGCTACTACTATAACTGCTGCTACTACTATAACTGCTGCTACTACTACAACTGCTGCTACTACTACAACTGCTGCTACTACTATAACTGCTGCTACTACTACAACTGCTGCTACTACTACAACTGCTGCTACTACTATAACTGCTGCTACTACTATAACTGCTGCTACTACTACAACTGTTGCTACTACTACAACTGCTGCTACTACTATAACTGCTGCTACTACTATAACTGCTGCTACTACTACAACTGCTGCTACTACTACAACTGCTGCTACTACTATAACTGCTGCTACTACTATAACTGCTGCTACTACTACAACTGCTGCTACTACTACAACTGCTGCTACTACTATAACTGCTGCTACTACTATAACTGCTGCTACTACTATAACTGCTGCTACTACTATAACTGCTGCTACTACTATAACTGCTGCTACTACTACAACTGCTGCTACTACTATAACTGCTGCTACAACTATAACTGCTGCTACTACTACAACTGCTGCTACTACTATAACTGCTGCTACAACTATAACTGCTGCTACTACTACAACTGCTGCTACTACTATAACTGCTGCTACTACTATAACTGCTGCTACTACTATAACTGCTGCTACTACTATAACTGCTGCTACTACTACAACTGCTGCTACTACTATAACTGCTGCTACTACTATAACTGCTGCTACTACTACAACTGCTGCTACTACTACAACTGCTGCTACTACTACAACTGCTGCTACTACTACTACTGCTGCTACTACTACAACTGCTGCTACTACTACAACTGCTGCTACTACTATAACTGCTGCTACTACTACAACTGCTGCTACTACTACAACTGCTGCTACTACTACTACTGCTGCTACTACTACAACTGCTGCTACTACTACAACTGCTGCTACTACTACAACTGCTGCTACTACTATAACTGCTGCTACTACTATAACTGCTGCTACTACTATAACTGCTGCTACTACTACAACTGCTGCTACTACTATAACTGCTGCTACTACTATAACTGCTGCTACTACTACAACTGCTGCTACTACTACAACTGCTGCTACTACTATAACTGCTGCTACTACTACAACTGCTGCTACTACTACAACTGCTGCTACTACTATAACTGCTGCTACTACTATAACTGCTGCTACTACTATAACTGCTGCTACTACTATAACTGCTGCTACTACTATAACTGCTGCTACTACTACTACTACAACTGCTGCTACTACTACTACAACTGCTGCTACTACTACAACTGCTGCTACTACTATAACTGCTGCTACTACTATAACTGCTGCTACTACTATAACTGCTGCTACTACTATAACTGCTGCTACTACTATAACTGCTGCTACTACTACTACAACTGCTGCTACTACTACTACAACTGCTGCTACTACTACAACTGCTGCTACTACTATAACTGCTGCTACTACTACAACTGCTGCTACTACTATAACTGCTGCTACTACTATAACTGCTGCTACTACTACAACTGCTGCTACTACTATAACTGCTGCTACTACTATAACTGCTGCTACTACTATAACTGCTGCTACTACTACAACTGCTGCTACTACTATAACTGCTGCTACAACTATAACTGCTGCTACTACTACAACTGCTGCTACTACTATAACTGCTGCTACAACTATAACTGCTGCTACTACTACAACTGCTGCTACTACTATAACTGCTGCTACTACTATAACTGCTGCTACTACTATAACTGCTGCTACTACTATAACTGCTGCTACTACTACAACTGCTGCTACTACTATAACTGCTGCTACTACTATAACTGCTGCTACTACTACAACTGCTGCTACTACTACAACTGCTGCTACTACTACAACTGCTGCTACTACTACTACTGCTGCTACTACTACAACTGCTGCTACTACTACAACTGCTGCTACTACTATAACTGCTGCTACTACTACAACTGCTGCTACTACTACAACTGCTGCTACTACTACTACTGCTGCTACTACTACAACTGCTGCTACTACTACAACTGCTGCTACTACTACAACTGCTGCTACTACTATAACTGCTGCTACTACTATAACTGCTGCTACTACTATAACTGCTGCTACTACTACAACTGCTGCTACTACTACAACTGCTGCTACTACTATAACTGCTGCTACTACTATAACTGCTGCTACTACTACAACTGCTGCTACTACTACAACTGCTGCTACTACTATAACTGCTGCTACTACTACAACTGCTGCTACTACTACAACTGCTGCTACTACTATAACTGCTGCTACTACTATAACTGCTGCTACTACTACAACTGTTGCTACTACTACAACTGCTGCTACTACTATAACTGCTGCTACTACTATAACTGCTGCTACTACTACAACTGCTGCTACTACTACAACTGCTGCTACTACTATAACTGCTGCTACTACTATAACTGCTGCTACTACTACAACTGCTGCTACTACTACAACTGCTGCTACTACTATAACTGCTGCTACTACTATAACTGCTGCTACTACTATAACTGCTGCTACTACTATAACTGCTGCTACTACTACAACTGCTGCTACTACTATAACTGCTGCTACAACTATAACTGCTGCTACTACTACAACTGCTGCTACTACTATAACTGCTGCTACAACTATAACTGCTGCTACTACTACAACTGCTGCTACTACTATAACTGCTGCTACTACTATAACTGCTGCTACTACTATAACTGCTGCTACTACTATAACTGCTGCTACTACTACAACTGCTGCTACTACTATAACTGCTGCTACTACTATAACTGCTGCTACTACTACAACTGCTGCTACTACTACAACTGCTGCTACTACTACAACTGCTGCTACTACT